>NW_026652281.1:15617131-15700397 GCF_009828535.3 Hylobates moloch
TCCCTTAGAACCTGTAGAAAGCAAGTCTTGCCAATACATTGTCTTAATCAAGTGAGACTCGTGTCAGACTGCTATTGACACAATTGTAAGATAACACATTTGTGGTGTTTGAAGCCCCTAAATTTGTGGTAATTCATTACCGCAGCAGTAGAAAACTAATACACTATCGCAGACTCTTTAAAACCCATTCTTGGCCGAGTGCAGTGGTTCACGCGTATAATCCCAGCACTTTGGGAGGCTGAGGCAGGTGGATTACCCAAGGTCAGGAGTTTGAGACCAGTCTGGCCAACATGGTGAAACCTCGTCTCTACTAAAAACACAAAAATTAGCTGGGCGTGGTGGTGGGCACCTGTAATCCCAGCTACTCAGGATGCTGAGGCCAGAGAATCACTTGAACCTGGGAGGTGGAGGTTGCAGTGAGCCGAGAGATCTCGCCCCACACTCCAGCCTGGGTGACAAGAGCAGAACTCCGTCTCGAAAAAAAACTTTTCCTTACTATGTCCACAAATCCCAATGTATCATGATTCTTATCCGGTTGTAATCAAGCCCCTTGAATTGAAAAACTCTCTTAAATCAGATCCCCAAACCTTATAAATATTCCAACTTTGCTTTCCCCCTTAAAGATGTTACTGAGACTGTGTTGAGGTAGTGATCTTTTTTATTGAAGTGAACAATCACTCAGTTTTGCTTTTTTTTCTCTTGAGACAGAGTCTCATTCTGTCGCCCAGGCTGGAGTGCAATGGTGCAGTCTCGGCTCACTGCAACTTCCACCGCCCAGGTTCAAGCAATTCTCTTGCCTCAGCCTCCCAAGTAGCTGGGATTACAGGCGTCTGCCACCACACCTGGCTAATTTTTTTGTATTTTTAGTAGAGACAGGGTTTTGCCAATGGGTTGTCTTGGTGGTATTTTTGGGGAGCTAGTGTCTGACAATTGTCTTATCCATGTGCTTAGCTATGTAGTAGATGTTTAATAAATATTTGATAAATAATGAATAAATTATCTGAGTTTCTAAAATAATATGGAATAATGTTTATGTAGCTGTAGTTGTGACTTGGTAGTTCCTATATCTAGGTGTGATTTTCAGAAAATATTGGTGGAGATCATTTAAAGCCCAAATGAAACCTTGTACATGGATATTTATAGTAGCTTTATTCATAATTTTTATTTTATTTTATTTTATTTTTGGACTTCTACAATGACTTGTAATTGTTTTTTGTTAATGGAAACAACCCAAATGTTCTTCAACTGATTAATGGCTAAACAAGCTATGTTATATCCACACAATGGAATACTATTCAGTGACTTAAAAAAAAGAAATAAAGTACTGATATATGAAAACAACAATGGATAAATTTCACAAGCATTATACCAAGTGAAAGAAGCCAGACTTGAAAGGTTATATACTGCATGATTCCATTTGTTTGATATTCTGGAAAAGGTAATGGTATAAGGACAAAAAGTAGATCTATGTTTTCCAGGAAATGGGGTTGAAATGAAGGGTTCATTACCAAGGGGCAAGAGGGAATATTTTGTGGTGATTGAAATGTTCTATGTCTTGACTGTGGTGGTAGTTAAACAACTGTATGCATTTGTCATAAAACTGTACATTATATACTTTTTTTTTTTTCTGAGACGGATTCTCACTCTATTGCCCAGGCTGGAGTGCAGTGGCAAGATCTCGGCTCACTGCAACCTCCACTTACCAGGTTCAAGTGATTCTCCTGCCTCAGCCTCCCGAGTAGCTGGGATCACAGGTGTGTGCCACCATGGCTGGCTAATTTTTGTATTTTTAGTAGGGAATGGGTTTCACCATGTTGGCCAGGCTGGTCTCAAACTCCTGACCTCAAGTGATCTGCCCACCTCTGCCTCCCAAAGTGCTGGGATTACAGGGATGAGCCACCACGCCCAGCCAAGGATGAATTTTATGATATGTAAATTATACCTCCAAAAACCTAACTTAAAAACAGTACTCAGTTACTAAGTATTGCTACTCTAACAATATACATTAAATCTTTATTTTTTTTGAGACAGAGTCTTGCTCTGTTGCCCAGGCTGGACTGTAAATGGCACGATCTTGGCTCACTGCAACGTCTGCCTCCCAGGTTCAAGCAGTTCTCCTGTCTCAGCCTCCCAAGTAGCTGGGATTATAGGTGCGCGCCACCATGCCCAGCTAATTTTTCTATTTTAGTAGACAAAGAATTTTGCAATGTTGGCCAGGCTGGTCTCGAACTCCTGACCTCAGATGATCCACCCGCTGTGGCCTCCCAAAGTGCTGGGATTACAGGCATAAGCCACCGCGCCTGGCCTTTGTTTCTCTTTTAGTTTTATGGTACATTATTTTCTGCAATTTCTCCATTCTGCACAGTAGTCTTACACTGTTCTAGAACATGAAGTTAGAGACAGAACATTCACTTTGTTAAAACAGATGTAACTTCTTAAACAAAATGATACAATATTAAAATATTAAAAATTTAGAAATAATTTTAGGAACTTTTTATTTGTTGAAACAGAGGAAACTTTTTTTTGAGATGGAGTTTCGCTCTTGCTGCCCATGGTGGAGTGCAACAGCAAGGTTTCGGCTTACCACAACCTCGGCCTCCTGGGTTTAAGTGATTCTCCTGCCTCAGCCTCCTGAGTAGCTGGGATTATAGGCACTGGCCACCACACCCAGCTAATTTTAGTATTTTTAGTAGAGACTGGGTTTCTCCATGTTGGTCAGGCTGGTCTGGAATCACTCCCGACCTCAGGTGATCTGCCTGCCTTGGCCTCCCAAAGCGCTGGGATTACAAGCGGGAGCCACCACACCTGGCCAGAAACTTCTTATTTGCAGAATAATGCCAAATAAAAGGCTACACTGGCCATTCCTCCCCTTTTTGGTTTTTAAATAAGGTTTCGTTTTGTATCGAAAAGGTATCACTATCCTTTTATACTTTATCTAATAAAAGCATATTATTATTTGCATTAGCCAAATAACCTTTACTTCAGAATAAGCAAGGAAACTTAAAGTTTGTTACATATTTTCAATTTGCACCTTAATACTCATCTTTAATCAAAATTATTATGGTGTGGCCGGGAGCAGTGGCTCACGCCTGTAATCTCAGCACTTTGGGAGGCCGAGGCGGGCGGATCACGAGGTCAGGAGATTGAGACCATCCTGGCTAACACAGTGAAACCTCATCTGTACTAAAAATACAAAAAATTAGCCAGGCCTGGTGGCGGGCACCTGTAGTCCCAGCTTCTGGGGAGGCTGAGGCAGGACAATGGCGTGAACCCGGGAGGCGGAGCTTGCAGTGAGCCCAGATGGCACCACTGCACTCCAGCCTGGGCGACAGAGTAAGACTCTGTCTCAAAAAAAAAAAAAAATTATTACGATGTAAAGTGACAAATACTCTTTTCTTTTGCCACTCTCCATCCCCTCAACCCTCCAACCTATACAGTCTCGTAAATCCTCTTAAGCAGAATTTGAAAGCAAGTAAATGAAATAGGCACAATTTCTGTGTAGGATAATTTAGTAGTATCTATCAAAATTAAAAATCCTTTTGATCTAAAGATTCCAGGCTAAGGATTTATCATATAGGTATAATTTGCTCATTATATGGGGTTGTTTTTCGTTTTTAATTATTTTAACTTTTTTGAGACAGGTGTTGCTCTGTCACTGAGACTGGAGTGCAGTGGTGCTATTAGGGCTCACTGCAGCCTTCACCTCCTGGGTACGAACGATTCTCCCACCTCAGCCTCTGTGGTAGTTAGGACCACAAGCCTGTGCCACCACAAACAGCTAATTTTTTATTTTTTGTAGAGATGGGGTCTCACTATGTTGCCTGTCTTGTATGAGGTTATTCATTGCAGCTTAGCATGTAATAGTAATGGCTTGGCAACAAGCTGAATATCCACCTGTAGGGGAATGGTTAAATAAATTAGGATATTTGCATAAGTGGAATATTATTCTGCCTCTAGGAAGAAAAAGGTAGTTCATTATATACTGATATGGCAGGATGTCAAAGACATTTTTTCTTTTTTCTTTTTTTGAGACAGGGTCTCACTCTCATCCAGGCTGGATGGCAAGCTCCCGGCTCACTGCAGCATCGACCTCCCAGGCTCAGGTGATCCTCCCACCTCAGTCTCCAGAGTAGCTGGGACTATACGCATGCACCACCACACTCAGCTAATTTTTGTATTTTTCGTAGGGTTGGGGTTTTGCCATGTTGCCAGCATTGGTCTCAAACTCCTGGTCTCAAACGATCAGCCCCCCTCAGCCTCCTAAAGTGTTGGGATCATAGGCCTGAGCCACTGTGCCCAGCCTACCCAAGGTATTTGAAGTGAGAAGAAAAGGACTGAACAGCGTATATAGTGTGTTACCTTTTGTGTAAAAAGAAGTATTCCTATATTTTAATGTATTACTTACAAATATGTAGGGAAGGATACATTATCAAATGCTAAGTGATTGCCTTCCAGGACTGGAACAGCTAACAGACAGAGATGGGAGAATCAATTATTTTTTATTCCGTCATGCTTTGAGTTTTGTATTAAGACATTTCCTAATTTATATAGCTCTATAGAGAAATTGCATATAAAGAGTGAAGCTTAAAAGAAATACTAGGTAGTCAGGAATTCTTTTTTTTTTTTTTTTTTGAGACGGAGTCCCGCTCTGTCGCCCAGGCTGGAGTGCAGTGGTGCAATCTCTAGATCTTGGCTCATTGCAACCTCCGCCTCCTGGGTTCAAGCAATTCTCCTGCCTCAGCCTCCTGAGTAGATGGGATTGCAGGCGCGACCACCATACCTGGCTAATTTTTGTTTTTTTAGTAGATACCGGGTTTCACCATGTTGTTCCGGCAGCTCTTGAACTCCAGATCTTGTGATCCACACGCCTCGGCCTCCAATTGTGCTGGAATTACAGGCGTAAGCCACCGCGCCCGGACGGTAGTCAGGAATTTTAGAAATGAAAAAGGGCTGGGCGCTGTTTGGTGGCTCACTCCTGTGATCCCAGCACTTTCGGAGGCTCAGGCAGGCAATCCCTTCAGCCCGGGAGTTTCAGACCAGACTGGGCAACATAGTGAGACCCTGGCTCTACCAAAAGTAAAACAAAACAAACAACAACAAAAAACCCACCCCAAAAAACAAAACGAAAAGTTTTATACTTCTGTTGCTACCTTTGAGGCTCATAAAAGCATTTTTCATATTTCTTATACTACTTGATTACAAAGTTCCTCAAAACCTTTGAATCTCATTAAAAACAATCTCTAAATTGACCGCTTCAAAATCAGAAAGTAAACAGCAAAAAGAAAACAACAAAAAACTTCATAAGGCTTCTTCACTGAAAGTAAACAGGTAAGAGACTGGCTCTGCCGCCAGGCTGGAGTGCAGTGGCACATTCTCGGCTCGCTGCAACCTCCGCTTCCGGGGTTCAAGTGATTCTCCTGCCTCAGCCTCCCAAGTAGCTGGGACTACAGGCGCGCACCACAACGCCCAGCTAATTTTTGTATTTTTACTAGAGACGGGGTTTCACCATGTTGGCCAGGATGGTCTCTCTTGACCTCCTGATCCGCCCACCTCGGCCTCCCAAAGTGCTGGGATTAGAGGCGTGAGCCACCACGCCCGGCCAATATCTCGTTTTTGAAATGATGAACAAGAGGTTCATCCCTGGACAGTTACCCTATTAGGTTCTATGAGACCCTTTGAAAACCCTGTCAAGTCTATATCATTTTACTCTCTGAGTTAAATTATGGCTTGCCCTGACTGAAAGGATGTTTAGAGGTGAAAGAAGTGTTCAGAATGATATGCTGAAGAAAAACATTAGTGGGCCGGGTGCGGTGGCTCACGCCTGTAATCCCAACACTTTGGGACGCCGAGGCGGGTGGATTGGTTGAGCTCAGGAGTTCGAGACCAGCCTGGCCAACATGGTGAAACCGTACCTCTATTAAAAATACAAGAATTAGCCGTTGGTGGTGGCGCCCGCCTTTAATCCCAGCTACTCTGGGGGCTGAGGTACGAGAATCGCTTGAACTCGGGAGGCGGAGGTTGCAGTGAGCCGAGATCGCGCCATTGTACTCCAGCCTGAGCGACAACAGCGAGATCTGTCTTAATAAATAAATAAAAAGGAAAACATTAGTGGCAGAAGACGTTTAAATGACGAAGATACAGGGACGGTTTGGCTTCTTAGGGTAAGTTTACTGGAAATACCGAACAGCCTCCTGCGTCCTTTGCCTTTTTGCTAGACCTGTTGAGGACTCGAGGCTTCGACACCTGGAAGCAAGTCTAGGGAGCTCCGGGTTGGGCCGGATCCCCACCAGGGGCGAGGGGCGGAAGGCCTGGGTCTGTCACCTGAGCCCCAGAACCGGCATATCCGGTTCGGCCCGGCCCCGCCCTTCGGAACCTCACTAGCGGGCTACGCGCAGGAGGGCGTGCGCTCCCGGATGTGCAGGCCCTGTCCTGCCCTGGCAGCCCTGCCCGACGCGGCCGCAGTGCCCAGGGGATCAGGCCTAGATCGCTCGGGCGGGTCCTTTGCCTGGCCCAGGTCATCGGACCCCACAGCCAGGCAAGTCACCACCCCGGGCGTCGCCTCCCGGCCCAGCCGGCCCACAGACCCCCGCCCCCTACTCCCCCAGCGGGGAGGGGCGCAGAGGCATCACGTGACGCCCCGCACCCGCCCGGTCCTGGTCACATGGTGGCACGGCCGCTGCGTCAGTCACAGCCCAGGCTGCGGGAGTCCAGCTGCCGTCGCCGCCGCCAGCGGACGGGGCGGGGATCGTGGTGCCAGGTCCTCGTCAACCCGCCCCCGCCGCCTCAGTCAGCTGTCCTAGCCCCGGCCCGACCGTCATGGAGCGGTGCGGGGCCTACGCCTGTTCCGTGTGAGGCGCGACGCTGCCGCCGCCGCCGCCTTCGTTTGTCGAGGCCTCCGGAACCCCAGCCGCTTCCCGGAGCCCCTCGCCCTTGGCAGCCTGTCACCGCCCCCTGGGCGGGCTCGAATGCGCGTCCGGTGAAGGTGCAGGCCCGGCGCCGCCACTGCCGCAGCCAGGAGATGGTTCGGGCCTAGCGGAGCCGGGACTGGAGGTAAGAAGGGCTGACAGACCGACCAAGGGCCTGGCCGGGCCGCGGGGGTTGTGTCCGGGAGCGGGTGGGGTGGCGGGGGGGGCGCAAGTTCTGCGGGGAGCCTCGGGGAGACCCTCCGGGCTGCGGCTGCTCGATCAGGCGTCACCCCTCCCCTCATCTGCGCGTCCCACCCCACCACCTTCCCGCAAAAATAAAATAAAAAAAGCTAACCCAATCCTAACAAAAATTCCCAGAAATCCATCCGTTTAGTGTTTCTCCTTTCCTCTTTCTTTCCTCAGACATTCCATCGGCTGATTTGTTACTTTTTCATATCCTCTTCAATTTCAATTTATGTCTAATTAAAGAGAAAATAGGCCTAGATTCTGGCTAACATTACCCAGCTAGTTCTCGCTTTCCTTCTCGCGATCCTGCGCACCTCTCCCACACCCCCACCCCCGCAAAAAAAAAAAAAAAAAAAAAAAGGAAAAATTTCCGCCTTCGTCTTGCGAAGGGGGTTGACTAAAAATGGGAACGTGGGGGTATAATACTCGAATACGCCCCCCCACAACTTCTGAATCGGTCTGTTACCTAGTTATCCCAGTAGCCTGTGCGTGGATATTGATGTTTAGGCCTTTCCTCCAACTGCCTGTGCTTGGGGTTAATCTCGTAATTGACGTCAGTGCTTTGTTCCTTCTACTTTGCTGTTCCTTCCACTCTTTGAGGATGGATCATGGAGTACAGGAGTTTTGGGAGTAACCTTATTGCCTTTTCGTTTACAAACAGTATTATTTTCAGGAAGTGGAAGTACAAATCTGAAATGTTTGTTTATGGAGTTCAGGGCGAAGAGTTCAATTTAGAGTTCTCGTAGTTTTGTCAGTTGTAATTCAGAATTGTGCGGTTTCTTCCCTGCTGGCCACATGGAAATTTTAAACTAAGGCCAGTCACTTTTCCATTGACCAGTGTTTTTCTTGATGGAATCTAAGCTATAGGTGTCTGTGAATAGACTGTAAATGTAACATAAAATGTGTGCTGTTTTTAGGGCTCAGATATGAAAAGCGCAAAGCTTCGTTTCTATATTGATTCTGCACTTCATAAAGTGCTTTTTAAAACTTAACTGGCCTTTAACTTATCAAAATTGAAATATTTATGAGAACTTTCTTAATTTGGGATTTGATAAAGAGCCTTTGTGGTCTGTGAGTCTGCCTAGAATCATCTTTGGTCATACGTGCATAAAGAAGTGTTGGCAAGTGGCCGCTTGGTTTTCAACAAAGCTGGCTTCTTTAAATTTCTCAGGTTCGTTTTCTTTATTATCACTGCATCTTTCAGCTCCTAAACATAAGAAAAATTCCCAATAAGTTATTTCAAGTTATCTTTCAGAGTCAACTTACTAAAAACCTGTAAGCAGTCAAATTTTTCTTTTTTCATTACCAGCAGTTTCATTCAATTTGTGGTGGTTTGCAGGCTGGTACTTTGATTTTTGTTAGCTCTCTAGGAATAGTAAGCAAATTTTACTTTAAATAAAATTTTGCTTCAAGTGGGGACAAGATAGGGTGTCTGAAAAAAGAGCCTAGCTGTGTATATTGGAACATGATCTACAATTTGGGAGTGTAAGGTGAAGCTGTGTAATTAAGAATTCTTAAAGATTGAATATTTTTGTTCTGAGTCACTTTCTACTTGTCAGATTCTCACATTCAGGTTGATACATTTTGTCTTCTGTGTACTCTTCAGTTATTGTACCCTTTTTGTAGCAATATATTCTGCAGCTGGGCCTGGTGGTTCACGTCTGTAATCCTAGCACTTTAGCACTTTGAGAGACTGAGGTGGGCGGATCACCTGAGGTCAGGAGTTCTAGACCAGCCTGGCCAACATAGTGAAACCCCGTCTCTACTAAAAATACAAAAATTAGCCAGGTGTGGTGGTGCACACCTGTAGTTCTAGCTACTCGAGAGGCTGAGGCATGAGAATCAAATTAGCCAGGCATGGTGGTACATGTCTGTAGTCCCAGCTACTCCAGAGGCTGAGGCCCAAGAATTGCTTGAGAATCGCTTGAACTGGGAGGTGGAGGTTGCAGTAAGCTGAAAGCACACCACTGGAGTGCAGTGGCTCCATCTCTGCTCACTGCAACCTCCGCCTCCTCGGTTCAAGCGATTCTGCTGCCTCAGCCTCCTGAGTAGTTGGGATTACAGGTACGTGCCACCATTCCCGACTAATTTTTTTTTTTTTTGTATTTTTAGTAGACACGGGGTTTCGGCAGGTTGGTCAGACTGGTCTCGAACTCCTGACCTTGTGATCCACATGCCTCGGCCTTCCAAAGTGCTGGGATTACAGGCGTGAGCCGCTGCGCCCGGCCAACCTAGGCGATGTCTCAAAACAAACAAGCAGAAGCCCACTATATGTTTTGCATTGTAATTGTCTTCTTTTCCCTGTCTCTTGCAGATATTGAGGGGTGCATAATAATTTTCTTATAGATCTGTTACAGGGTCTTTGAGGAAGTACTATATTTATTCCTCTTTTTATCTTCCCCAGTATTTTACACAATTACTAGATTGAATTTGAATGTGATAATATTTTGAACTTGAAAGTGTTGCTATATGAACTTATCTAAGATTTCACAAAAAGGTAATGTAAAGAAAGCTGTATGAGCAAAGGATCAGTATTTGAAAGGGAAAAACCTGTCAGTTTCAGAAGATGAGACTGAAGATGAAGCTTTCTAAAAGTTATATATTTTGCCTTTTTTGAGACGGTAAGGTAAATGCCATAGTTTTATGTGTACCTGAGAGGAACAAATAAAACAGGTATTTCTTCCTTTGTGGCCATCTACTGGTTTAGAATGGAGTTCAAAATCTATGAGGACTTTTCTTTGTGGTATTTTTTTTTTTTTTTTTGAGACGGAGTCTCGCTCTGTCGCCCAGGCTGGAGCGCAGTAGTGCGACCTCGGCTCACTGCAAGCACCGCCTCCCGGGTTCACGCCATTCTCCTGCCTCAGCCTCCCAAGTAGGTGGGACTACAGGCGCCTGCCACAGCGCCCGGCTAATTTTTTGTATTTTTAGTAGAGACGGGGTTTCACCGTGTTAGCCAGGATGGTCTTGATCTCCTGACCTCGTGATCTGCCCGTCTTGGCCTCCCAAAGTGCTGGGATTACAGGCATGAGCCACCGCGCCCGGCCTCTTTGTGGTATTTTTAATAAAATCAAAGAGATATTCTTAAGTATTGAGAGCACACCTGGACCATGACCCAGAAGTACAGCATGTACTATAAAAAATTGATGACTTAGATTTTTTTTTTTTACTTTAGCTTTATTCTACAGATATCTCACTACGAAGACTTTTCTATATGATATAAAGGTTCCCAGCTCTCCTGCGTCCTTATTATGTTTTACCCATTCCCTTATTCATTTCCTCCGATAAGTTGGAACAATTCTATTTGATTTCTGGGAGGGTGTTAGCTAGTCTCAGTTATTGTGAAAGAAGGTGTAGTTAGTGACTAAAGACTGCATAAAGCTAACCTGACCTGTTACCTTGCTGCTTTTTCCTTTGGTTTAAGAAAAGCACTCCTACTGGCCAGGCGCGGTGGCTCATGCCTGTAATCCCAGCACTTTGGGAGACTGAGGCGGGCGGATCACAAGGTCAGGAGATCGAGACCACAGTGAAACCCCGTCTCTACTAAAAATACAAAAAAAATTAGCCGGGCGTGGTGGCGGGCGCCTGTAGTCCCAGCTACTCGGAGAGGCTGAGGCAGGAGAATGGCGTGAACCCGGGAGGCGGAGCTTGCAGTGAGCCGAGATTGCGCCACTGCACTCCAGCCTGGGCAACAGAGCGAGACTCTGTCTCAAAAAAAAAAAAAAAAAAAAAATCTGTAACCTGAGGAATGTTCTGACAGAAGGCATTTTATGTAACTTTTTCTCTCTTGGAGTTCTTAATGAACTGTGTTGGTGGCTTTTAGGCAAGGAAACATAGCTTATTTGTGGATACTGTTTTAAACTAATTACTTCAATAATCATTTCCTAGGACAGGTAAAAGAACTTCATATATTCTTTTCCCAAGGTCGTTGGGTAGGAGGAATCAGGGACTGACATGAATAGACTGCACTGGAAAGCCAGTATGGTTTGATTATCCAGAGATCTCTTCGGGGACAGGGCTGCCTGGGGTTGCTTTGGGACTAATAGCTCTCCCAGGATTTTGTCAGTTTGGAGTTGCCCAGTGGGTTATGACTTTTCCTTTTCATGTCATCATTAGGGAAGGGACAGTTTTATGGAGAGGTGAGTACCAGCCAATACTCTGTAGAGACACACCTTCTCACCTTTCTGCAGTTGCTTCCATTTCTTCCAAATGGAATATTATTTCTTCTGTCTTGTTTCTTACCTGTTAAAATTTCACCATTTTTAAAGGTCTGATTCACGTTTCATTGCCTTCTTGAAGTTTTGCTTAATTCTTCGCCCTACTCCAATTGTGATCTACTTCCTGCATCACTTTGTAGCTCCTTTTTTTTTTTTTTTTTGAGACAAGGTCTCACTCTGTCATCCAGGCTGGAGTGCAGTGATGTGGTCTTGGCTCACTGCAACCTCTGCTTCCCAGGCTCAAGCAATTTTCATGCCTCAGCTTCCCGAGTAGCTGGGACTACAGGTGTGCACCACCATGCCCTGCTAATTTTTTTTGATTTTTTATAGAAATGGGGTTTCGCCCTGTTGTCCAGGCTGGTGTACCTCTTTTAATTATTCGTTATGCAGCTACTGTGGGACTATAGCCTGCTGAGTAACATCACGAAAAATGTATTAGGGAAGACACTAGTAAAAGAAGGACTGTAACTGTTGTAATATTTCATTATGTGTTTCTAAAATATAAAGATTAAAGCGATCACAATATTATACACTAAAAAAAGTAACACTCATTCCTTAATATCATCAATATCCAGTTAATTTTTCACATTTCCCTGATTATAGTTTTTGTATTGTTTTTACAATTTGTGTGAATTAGGATCCAAATAAGGTCTGTATATATTACATTGGGTTTAGGTAATTGATACTTTTTTTTTTTAATCTATAAGTTTTCCTCTATCTTTTTATTGTGGTTATTCCCATACAATTGGTTTGTTGAAGAAGCCAGGTCTTTGCCCTATGATACTTCTCAGAATCTAGATTGTGTTGATGAGATCCCAGTGGTTTCATGTAATATGTTCTTTTGTCCCTTGTATTTTGTGTAAATTTTATTTATTTTATTTTATTTTTTTATTTCTATTATTTGAGATGGAGTCTCGCACTGTCATCCAGGCTAGAGTGCAGTGGTGTGATCTCAACTCACTGCAACCTCCGCTTCCTGGATTTCAAGCAGTCCTCCTGCCCCAGCCTCCTGAGTAGCTGGGACTACAGGCGCTTGCCACCATGCCCAGCCAATTTTTGTATTTTTAGTAGAGACGGGGTTTTGCCATGTTGACCAGGCTGATCTCGAACTCCTGACCTCAGGTGATCTGCCCGCCTTGGCCTCCCAAAGTGCTGGGATTATACGTATGAGCCACTGCACCCGTCCTTAACGTAAATTTTAATACTTAACATCTAGAAGTCTGATCTGATTTAGCATTAAATTAAATAACATTTTAAATAATAATAATAATAATTATTTTTTTGGACAGGATTGCACTTGGTTGCCCAGGCTGGAGTACATGGAGCAGTCATGGCTCACTGCAGCCTCGATCTGCTGCGCGCATGTGATCCTCTTGCCTCAGCCTTCCAAGGACTACAGGCATGAGCCACCATACCTGGCTAAATTTTTTGGTTTTTGCAAAGATAGGGTCTTGCTGTGTTGCCTGGGCTGGTCACAAATTCCTGGCCTCAAGTAGTTCTCCCACCTCAAGCTCTCAGTGTGCTGAGATTCCAGGCATGAGTTAGTGCACCTGACCATTTTTCCTTTTTTTTCTTTTTGAGACGAATTCTCACGCTGTCACCCAGGCTGGAGTGCAATGGTGCAATCTCAGCTCACTGCAACCTTCACCTCCCAGGTTCAACTGATTCTCCTGCCTCAGCCTCCTGAGTAGCTGGGATTACAGGCGCCTGCCACGACGCCCAGCTAATTTTTGTATTTTTAGTAGAGACGGGGTTTCACCACTTTGGTCAGGCTGGTCTTGAACTCCTGACCTCATGATCTGCCCGCCTTAGCCTCCCAAAGTGCTGGGATTACAGGTGTGAGCCACCTTGCCTGGCCCATGTTTACATTTTTAAATGGTAGGAGAAAAATCATTTGTTTAGCAAGTGAATATTTTAGGAAACTCAGATTTCTCTCTCTCGCTCTCTTTTTTTTTTCCTGAGGTGGAGTCTTGCTCTGTTGCCCAGGTTGGAGTGCAGTGGCATGATCTTGGCTCACTGCAGCCTCCGCCTCCCAGGTTCAAGTGATTCTCCCTGCTTCAGCCTCCCGAGTAGCTGGGATTACAGGCGTGTGCCACCACGCCTAGCTAATTTTTGTAGTTTTAGTAGAGATGGGGTTTCGCCAGGTTGGCCAGGCTGGTCTTAAACTTCTGACCTCTGGTAATCCGCCTGCCTTGGCCTTCCAAGGTGCTGGGATTACAAGCATGAGCCACCGGGCCCGGCCAGGAAACTCAGATTTCAATGTCCATAAATAAAGTTTTACTGGAACACAGACAGCACACCCGTTTGTTTTTTTGTTTATGTATCGTCTGTGGCTGCTTTTGCTGCTGTGATGGCAGAATTTAGTAATTGTGACTATATGGCCTGCCAAACCTGAAATATTTACTGTGGCCCTAAAAACATTTGTTGAATCCGGCCTTAGTGGATACTTGGGTTTGAGGATTTCTTTAGGGTTGAGCAGTTAGTTACAAAGTCCCTATTTACTGTGGTGGCTGTTAGGGTTTTTTGTTTGTAGAATATGTATGTTTGTGTAATACATATGTGTATAATACACGTATATTTACATATATTACATGTATTATATATTTATATATTACACATCTTGTGCATTATATTATATATACTATAATGTATAGTTTATATTATATATACTATAATATATAGTATATATGTACTACATATAGTATATATGTAGTATATATTATATACTCTGCTGTATATTATATACTACATAATCTAGGTAATACATGTATATATTTTATGTGTGTATATAGATATATATATAAATTTTTTTTTTTTTTTGAGACGGAGTCTCTGTCACCCAGGCTGGAGTGCAGTGGCATGATCTTGGCTCACTGCAACCTCTGCCTTCCGGGTTCAAGCAATTCTCCTGCCTCAGCCTTCTGAGTAGCTGGGATTACAGGCACACGCCACCACTCCTGTCTAATTTGTGTATTTCTAGTAGAGATGGGGTTTCACCATGTTGATCAGGCTGGTCTTGAACTCCTGACCTCGTGATCTGCCCGCCTTGGCCTCCCAAAGTGTTCGGATTACAGGAGTAAGCCACTGCACCTGACCTGTATAGTTACATGTACGCTATTATGTAGTATACTATGCAAGTGAGCATTACTGTCTGAGCTTTGCTTCCTATCAGATCAGATTCCCCTAGTGATACAGACAGGAGGCAGGGAAATACTGGCTAGAAGAGGGTGGGGTACCTGGTGAGGGCCCCTCAAGCTTGGACCCATAACACTAAATAAGAACTTCACATCCCTGTTTTCCTGCCTGAATGTTGCCTTTTCCGTAACCACCCTGGCCCGCCACGCCCCTCCACCGTGTACCCATAAAAACCCCAAGCTCCACTAGCAGAGGAACAGAGTGGTACTGCAGAGGAGAGAAGAGAAGAAGCAGAGAGGAGAAGCAGCAGCTGGACACTGGAGACTATGGGTTGGTGAGGATTTCAGCTAGGGACAGCTGAGCTCCAGGGGAAGATTATCTTCCCACTCCATCCCTTTTCCAGCTCCCCATCCTGCTGAGAGCCACTTCCACCACTCAATAAAATCTCTGCATTCAGCATCCTTCAAGTTCATGTGACCTGATTCTTCCTGGATACCAGAGAAGAACCTGGGTACCAAGAGGGCAGGATGTGAAAGGCTATCACCCTGACCTTCCACTGAGCTTAACACTTAGCCATCCATGGACAGCAAATGATAAAAGAGCATTGTTTGTAACACACACCCTCTGGGGCTCCAGAGGTCATGGGCAACCACCCCTAGATGCTGCCATGGGCCAGTATGGGGTTCATTCCTGCTGGCACCCAAAAGCTTCTGCACCCACTCACCCTGTGTGCTCCCCCTCCTGCAAGGGGTTTGAGCATGGCGGGTAAGCAAGTGAGCCACCCCTGTCACAAGTCACATGATGGGGTCGAGGGAACTCTGCTGTGTCAATAGGAGCTCCAGCCCTGCTGTGAACTGCACATGCAAGGGATTTAGGTTGCATACTGCTTATGAGAATCTAACTAATGCCTGATGATCTGAGGTGAAATGGTTTTCTTTCAAAATCATCTCCCTGCGACCCCTGTCCATCCATGGAAAAATTGTCGTCTGTGAAACTGGTCCCTGGTGCCAAAAAGATTGGGGACTGCTCATCTGCATGATTTTTCTGAATCTGGAATACACACCGTGTTCAAGAACTGGAAGGGACTGGTAGAAAGTATGAGATTAATCTGATGAGGAGACAAGAGTCAGATCAAGTAGAATATTGTAAGCCATGTTGAGGACTTTAAAGTTTATCTTAAGGTAAACGGAAAGCTTGTTTAAAAATTTTAAGCAGAAGTTAGGCAATCTGACTTGATTTGTGTCTTAGAAAGATTACTTTGGCTGCTGTATGGCATTAAAAGAGAGACTGAGGGAAGTAGAAGTCCAATTAGAAGGGCTGCAGCGTTTATTCAAGCCGAAGATAAAATGTGGTGTGTTTTGAACGGTGGCAGTGGAAAAAGAAGTGAGGAGGGAGATGCAAAATATATTTTGGAGGTTATGGTGATGGATTAGATTTGGAGAGAGGTTGAAGGAAGAATTCAGCAAAAGCAGTTGGCTGGCTGGATGCACTACTATTAGGATGAGGATCACTGGAGGAGGAGTGGTTGGTGTTAAGGGAAAGCAGATCAGAAAATTAATTTTAGATGTATTAAGATTGAGATTTTTGGGACTGGGCATGGTGACTCATTACAAAGTTCTTGTAATCCCAGCACTTTGGGAGGCTGAGGTGATAGGATTACTTGCGGCCAGGAGTTTTAGACCGGCCTGGGCAACATAGTGAGATCTTGTCTCTACAAAAAATTAAAAAGAAAAAAAAAATTAGCCAGGTGTGGTGTCATGCACCCTTTAGTCCCAGCTACTCAGGAGGCTGAAGTGGGAGGATCACTTACCTAAGGAGTTTGAGGTTACAGTGAACTATGATTGCACCACTGCACTCCAGCCTGGGTGACAGACTGAGACCCTGTCTCTAAAAAATAAAAAATAAAAATTAAAAAAACAGAGATTTCTTAGTTTGGAAGCCTTTGGGATTAAAAAACGGTAATACAATTTTTTTTTTTTTTTAATGGAGACAGATTCTCCCTATGTTGCCTAGGCTGGTCGTGAATTCCTGAGCTCAAGCAGTCCTCTCACCTTGCCTTCCCAAAGTGCTGGGATTACAGGCATGAGACATAGTATCTAGCCCTGATTAAGATTTCTTTTTTTTTTTATTTTTTATTTTATATTTATATTTTTATTTTTATTTATTTATTTTTTTTGAGACAGAGTCTCGCTGTCGCCCAGGCTTGAGTGCAGTGGTGCGATCTTGGCTCACTGCAGGCTCCGCCCCCCGGGGTTCACGCCATTCTCCTGCCTCAGCCTCCCGAGTAGCTGGGACTACAGGTGCCCGCCACCTCGCCTGGCTAATTTTTTGTATTTTTAGTAGAGACGGGGTTTCACTGTGTTAGCCAGGATGGTCTCGATCTCCTGACCTTGTGATCCGCCCGCCTCGGCCTCCCAAAGTGCTGGGATTCCAGGCGTGAGCCACCGTGCCAGGCCATGATTTCGTAGATAGCCAAAGGGCATTGTCAAACAGGTTCCTGGATGTGTGGTTTTGTATTTCAGGAGAGAAAGTGTCATGGAGAGCATATCTGGGCATTCTGGTTGTAGGCATAGAGTTTTTTTTTTGTTTTTTGTTTGAGACAGAGTCTCACTCCGTCACTTAAACTGGAGTGCAGTGGCACGATCTTGGCTCACTGCAACCTCTGCCTCCCAGGTTCAAGTGATTCTCATGCCACAGCCTCTCGAGTAGGTGGAATTACAGGCATGCATCACTATGCCCAGTTAATTTTTGTTGTATTTTTAGCAGAGACGGAGTTTCACCATGTTGGCCAGGCTGATCTTGAACTCCTGACCTCAAGTGATCCGCCCGCTTTGGCCTCCCAAAATGCTGGGATTACAGGTATGAGCCACTGCGCCTGGCCACATAGAGATACTTTAAGCTTTGGGAATGTAAGGAGAGGATATAAAATGAATGAGAATAAGACCCATGGCTGAGCACAGAGGAGCACCAATTTTGAAGACATCTGGTAGGTAGGATGGGAAGAGCCAGAGGAGCTGGGGAAACTGGGAAGGCTAAGTGTTACAGAAGCCAAAGAGTATATCAAGGAGAGATAAGTGGCTGAATGTATTGAATGGTTAAGTCAAGTAAAATGATAAAATATCTGTTGAATTTAGCAATATGGAAGTTGCTAATGATCTTGGCAAAGAAATATGATGTGGGAAATTGGAAACAGAATATTGGGAAATTGGAAACAGTAGAATGTTGAATAGTGATTGGATACGGCATTTTGGAAAGTACTAATAATTTGACTATCTACTAAAGTTGAAAATGTTCATCCTCTGCAGTAGTTCCACTTCTAGCTGTCTATTCTAGAAGAACTCTCACTCATTGGTACAAAGAGATGTGCATAAAAATGATCATTTAGCATTGTTTGTAATGGCAGAGAAAGGGGAAACTACCTAAATATGTGTCGTCTGGAGAGTAGATAAGTAAACTGTGTGGATACACAGTGAAAATAAATGAACTACAGCAATGGATTAACCTCATAATGCTGAGGGTTAAAAAAACAGAGTTGTTGGCCGGGCGCGGTGGCTCACGCTTGTAATCCCAGCACTTTGGGAGGCCGAGGCGGGCGGATCACGAGGTCAGGAGATCGAGACCACGGTGAAACCCCGTCTCTACTAAAAATACAAAAAATTAGCCGGGCGTGGTGGCGGGCGCCTGTAGTCCCAGCTACTCGGAGAGGCTGAGGCAGGAGAATGGCGTGAACCCGGGAGGCGGAGCTTGCAGTGAGCCGAGATTGCGCCACTGCACTCCAGCCTGGGTGACAGAGCGAGACTCCGTCTCAAAAAAACAAACAAACAAACAAACAAAAAAACACAGAGTTGTTAAGAGTATACCTTTTTAATAATGTTGAAAAAATATGCAAAACAATTCAGTTTCTTATTTAGAGATATATACATATGTAGTAAAAGTATAAAGAAAATTCCTAGCTGGGTGTGGTGGCTCATGCCTATAATCCCAGCACTTTAGGAGGCCAAGGTGGGCCAATCACTTGAGGTCAGGAATTTGAGACCAGCCTAGGCAATATGGTGAAACCCCATCTCTACTGAAAATACAAAAATTAGCCTGGTGTTGTGGCAGGTTCCTGTAGTCCCGGCTCCTTGGAAGGCTGAGGCAGGAGAATTACTTGAACCTGGGATGTGGAGGTTACAGTGAGTCGAGATCGTGCCACTACACTCCAGCCTGGGGAACCAAGTGAGACCCTGTCTGAAAAAAAAAAAAAAAAAAGAAGAAAAGAAAAAGAAAAAAAAGAAAAGAAATTCCTGAGAATGGTTGACACCAAAATCAGAATAGTGTCTACTGCTTACAGGGGGAGAGAATACTTGGAGATGTGATCCAGGAGAAGTACACAGCAGCCTTCAACTACATTGTTGGTAATGCTTTTATTTCCTAAGGTGGTTGTTTGATGGGTAGCACAACTGTTCACTGTATTGGTCCTTACCTTTTAGGGTAACGTTTTATAAAATGAGTGGTTGCTGAGGAAGTGGAGAATCACCAAAAGTCCTTTTGAGAAGCTTGGCTGGAGAGAGATGTGGGGCCAATGAAGACCTTTTTTTTTTTTTTTTGAGACTGAGTTTTGCTTTGTTGCCCAGGCTGGAGTGCAGTGTCGTGACCTCTGCTCGCTGCAACCTCTGCCTCCTGGTTCAAGCGATTCTCCTGCTTCAGCTTTCCAAGTAGCTAGGACTACTGGTTTGCACCACCACGCCCGGCTAATTTTTGTAATTTTAGGAGAGACATGGTTTTGCCATGTTGGCCAGGCTGGTCTTGAACTCCTGGCCTCAAGTGATCTGCCTGTCTCAGCCTCCCAAAGTGCTGGGATTACAGCAGACATGAGTCACCATGCCTGGCCTTTTTAAAAATTTTTTTTAAGAAGAATATGTTTGAATGCTGATGGAAAGGATTCCTAGGATTCACTAGAGACGGAGAAGTGGAAGTTGTTGGAGAAAATTGCAACTGCTAAAGGTCTAGAAGGTAGCAAAATGAGGATAATTGTTCTTTGTTAGGAAGATTCGAGTTTTTTTCCTTTGTCACTGGAAGGGAAGAGAATAGATGTACACGCTGATAGTTTGAAAGTTGATGGTTGATTGATAAAAAATATTTTTCTTCCATTGTTTTTTATTTTTATTTTATTTTTAAGATGGGGTCTCACACTGTCGCCTGGGCTGGAGTGCAATGGCGCAATCTTGGCTCACTGCCTCCTGGGTTCAAGCGATTATCCTACCTCAGCCTCCCGAGTAGTTAGGATTACAGGCGCCCACCACCATGCCTGGCTTGTTTGTTTGTTTATTTATTTATTGAGATGGGGTTTCGCTCTTATTGCCCAGGCTGGAGTGCAATGGCATGATCTCGGCTCACTACAACCTCTGTCTCCCGTTCAAGCGATTCTCCTGCCTCAGCCTCCCGAGTAGCTGGGATTACAGGCATGTGCCACCATTCCCGACTAATTTTGTATTTTTAGTAGAGGCGGGGTTTCTCCATGTTGGTCAGGCTGTTGTGGAACTCCCAACCTCAGGTAATCCGTCTGCCTCGGCCTCCCAAGGTGCTGGGATTACAGGCGTGAGCCATCGCGCCCGGCCAGGCACGGCTAATTTTTTGTATTTTTAGTTGAGATGGGGTTTCACTATGTTGGCCAGGCTTGTCTTGAACTCCTGACCTCGTGATCTGCCCGCCTCGGCCTCCCAGAGTGCTGGGATTACAGGCGTGAGCCACTGTGCCTGGCCGCTTTTTGTTTTCGTTTATTTATTTTTGAGACCAGGTCTTGCTCTGTTGTTGGCCATGCTGGAGTGCAGTGGCACAAGCATAGCTGACTGCAGCCTCAAACTCCTGGGCTCCAGTGATCCTTCTGTGTCAGTCTCCAAGTAGTGAGGACTACAGGCATGCACCACCTTGCCTGGCTAATTTTTACTTTTTTTTTTTTTTTTGAGACAGAGTCTCACTCTAGTGCAGTGGCACAATCTCTGCTCACCGCTAGCTCCGCCTCCCGGGTTCCTGCCATTTTTCCGCCTCAGCCTCCCGAGTAGCCGGGACTACAGGCACCCGCCATCATGCCTGCCACGTGTGTGTGTGTGTGTGTGTGTGTGTGTGTGTGTGTGTGTGTGTTAGAGACGGGGTTTCACCGTGTTAGCCAGGATGGTCTCAATCTCCTGGCCTCGTGATCTACCCACCTCAGACTCCCAAAGTGCTGGGATTACAGGCTTGAGCCACCGTGCCCGGCCTAATTTTTACATTTTTAAGAGATGAGGTCTCACTTTGTTACCCAGGCTGGTCTGGAACTCCTGTACTCAAGTGGTCCTTCCACCTTGGCCTCCCAAAGTGCGGGGATTGCAGGTATGAGCCACTGGGCCTGGCCCATTGTTTCTTAAAGCAGAAAAATAATTTATTCCAAAAGATGGCAGAGAGCCAGGTATGATGGCTTATGCTTGTAGTCTCAACTACTCTGAAGGCTGTGGCAGGAGGATTGTTTGACCAAATAATTTGAAACAAGCCTGGGCAACATGGCAAGACCCCATCTGAAAAAAAAAAAAAGACAAAAGATGGCAGAAATAAGATTTTCATCCTGAAAATGTAATTTGGTGTAGTTTTGTTGGGATCTTCCCTCTCAACATGCCTTCCTACTGACTGCCCCACTGGAGTCTTGTTTGTCTAGTAGCAGGTTTTAGACCCGTCACTGATTCCCATGTTTTGATAAGGCAAGAGCCATCTTCAAATCTATAAATTCCAAGGGATAGATTAATATATTTCTCAGAAGAGAGCATCTTCTGTCTTAGAAGAGTCCATAAACATTGTGTGGAATCAGCACAGTTTAGGTTAAGTAGACACATAATTCATCAAAGTGTAAATAAGGTGAAGGAAAAAATACCGCATTGTGAAAAAAAATTCAAATGTGGTATGAACATTTAAGGCAGCTGATGCCCCAAATAGGCAAAGTCAAAGAAGGTGGCCTGCATCTGGAGGTGATTTTGCATCCAAAAAGGAATTCACTTTCTTGATTTCAATGACTGAACACTGTAGAACATGTCTTCTTCCTCAAGGCCAGTGATGCTTCAGATACCAGGTGGTTTCATCTTTCAAGCATGGTCCATAGAGAGGATTGCATTGGGCCAAAATTGCAATCAGCCAAAAGAGAGCGGCAAACTGAACAGGTCACCATCATGGTGATGATAACTCCCCAGTTAGTCCCCTTAGGGATGAACTAGGGCACAAAGAAGCCAACAAAGCCCCAGAACATGCTCGTCACTGTGAGGTCGTGATACGCTATGTTTGCTGCTGGAGCTGCCACTCTCTGATTTTTAGTATTCTGTTTTTTAATCTTTGTCCATTAAGACAAGGTTATTTGTGAATGAAAATTAGGATTGTGGGGAGTCACAGAACTTCGTGAAATACTTGTGAGGAATGGGAAAGAACATTAATCAGAGAAAAACAGTACAGTTTCACTTTGGGAGGCCGAGGCGGGCGGATCATGAGGTCAAGAGATCGAGACCATCTTGGCCAACATGGTGAAACCTTGTCTCTACTAAAATACAAAAGATTAGCCAGGCATGTTGGCGGGCGCCTGTAGTCCCAGCTGTTTGGGAGGCTGAGGCAGGAGAATTGCTTGAACCCAGGAGGCGGAGGTGTCAGTGAGCCGAGATCGTGCCACTGCATTCCAGCCTGGCGACAGAGCAAAACTCCATCTCAAGAAAAAAAAAAAAAAAGCACAATATGTGGGAAACTTTGAGGGACGAGTTGAGAGTGATTTATGAAATACAATAAGAAATTCATGTAATACATAAGGATGTGATGAAGAAAGCAAAAATGTGTGGAATTGTTATCTTTGTTTTCATATTTTTCACTACATTATTTTAAACCTGAAGGCTATAGAAGTCTCATGACTAAGTTTGGGGCCAAGGTCGTTCTGTGCTAAATACTGTCTTGGGACCTGATGTTTTGTTATTGGCTTTGATCTCTAGGTGTACAACCCTTGCTTCCCTGACTTGTAGGAAGTGACCTCTTCAGACTGTCTCATGGGTAGAGAAATCCTACCAAATGAGGCCAAGAGGGATTTATGTACTGTTGAGGCTTTGTGCTTTAACATAGTGCATTGTGGTAAAGTTACAGTTTAATAGCAGTTGTAATATACTGGGTTTGAAAATAATTGAAATCCTAGCTCAAATCTCATTTTGACTTTTCGGAGTTTAAATCACTCAATAATCTTATCGTTGAATGACTGTTTTTCAGTAGGATAGTTATTCTAAGACCCTAAGTGAAAAAAAAAAAATTGTAACAAATTCTGACCTCCACTTGAATGGGGAAAGTTAGAGTACACATTTTACACTAAACAGTTTTAATTTTTTGTTTTTGAGACAGAGTCTCACTCTGTTGTGCATGCTAGAGTGGAGTGGCACAATCTCGGCTCACTTCAACTTTTGCCTCCCAGATTCAAATGATTCTCTTGCCTCAGTCTCCCGAGTAGCTGGGACTGCAGGTGCGCGTCACCACACCCGGCTAATTTTTGTAGTTTTAATAGAGATGGGGTTTGGCCATGTTGGCCAGGCTGGTCTTGAACTCCTGACCTCAAGTGATCCACTGCCTCAGCCTTCCAAAGTGCTGGGATTATAGATGTGAGCCACAATGCTCGGTTGTTTTAAATTTTTAAAAATTAAACTTGCAAAAAGTCATAAAGTGTTTTATATACTTATTTAATTTATTTGAGACAGAGTCTCATTCAGTCCCCACAAAGTGCAGTGGCATGATCTCGGCTCACTGCAACCTCTGCCTCCCGGGTTCAAGCGATTCTCGTGCCTCCACCTCCCAAGTAGCTGGGACTACAGGAGCACGCCACCATGCCTGACCTAAAATGTTTTATAACTAATGTATGTGTTTATAAAAAAATTATAGAATGAATTTAATTCCTAGGAATACACATTTAAATTTTTATTTTTACAGTGTACTAATTTTTTTATTGTGGCAAAATATATATAACATAAAATTTACTATTTTAATAATTTTACATACACAATTCAGTGGCATTAAGTACATTCACAGTGTTGTACAATCATCAATACTGTCCGTTTCCAGAACTTTTTCATCATCCCAAACAGAACTTCCCCACCTCTATTCTATTTTCTGTCTCTATGAATTTGCCTATTCCAGGTGCCTCATATTAAGTAGAATCATACAATATGTGTCCTTTTGTGTCTGACTTATTTCACATAGCATAACGTTTTCAAGGGTCATCTATGTTGTAGCATGTATCAGAATTTCATTCCTTATGGCTAAATAGTATTCCATTATGTGTGTATGTATATGTATATATACATACACACCACATTTTGCTTATCCGTGTTGATGGATCATCATCTGTTGATGGACACTTGGGTTGTTTCCATCTTTTTGCTATTGTGAACGATGCTGCTGTGAACATTGGTGTACATGGATCTGTTTGAGTCTCTGCTTTCAGTTCTTTTGGATATATTCCTAGGAGTAGAATTGCTGGATCCTATGGTAATTATTTGTTATAAGTTTTTGAGGAACTGCCAATCCATAGCAGCTGCACCATTGCACATTCCCACCAGCAGTGCACAAAGGTTCCAATTTGTCTACATCCTCACCAACATGTGTTATTTTGTGTTTTTGTTTTTATCATAGCCATCCTAGTGGGTGTGGAGTGATATTGTGGGTTTTTTTCTCTCATTAAAGTTTACTTGTTTGTTTATTTATTAATTTATTTTTTTTGAGACAGAGTTTCGCTCTTGTTGCCCAGGCTGGAGTGCAGTGGTGCAATCTTGGCTCACCGCAACCTCCGCCTCCCAGGTTCAAGCAGTTCTCCTGCCTCACCGTCCTGAGTAGCTGGGATTACAGGCATGCGCCACCACGCCTGGCTAATTTTGTATTTTTAGTAGAGACAGGGTTTTTCCATCTTGGTCAGGCTAGTCTCGAACTCCTGACCTCAGATGATCCGCCTGCCTCAGCCTCCCAAAGTGCTAGGATTACAGGCGCGAGCCACCGTGCCCGGCCTGTATATTTTTATTTTTATTTTATTTTATTTTGAGATGGAGTCTTGTTCTGTCGCCCAGGCTGGAGTGCAGTGCAGTGGTGCAATCTCGGCTCACTGCAAACTCTATCTCCCAAGTTCAAGCAATTCTCCTGTCTCAGCCTCCTGAGTAGCTGGGATTACAGGTGCCTGCCACCATGCCCAGCTAATTTTTGTATTTTTAGTAGAGACGGGGTCTCACTATATTGGCCAGGCTGTTCTGGAACTCCTGATCTCAGGTAATCCGCCGGCCTTGGCCTCCCAAAGTGCTGGGTTTACAGGCGTGACCCACCGCGCCCAGCGTTGTTTGTTTTTAAAAGTAGGTAGTCAAGTGTGGGAGTGAGAAGGGGTCAAGGACTAGAGCAAGGGGTTCAGTCTATAACTTGACTGTGAACAATCAGTTGAGATAACTGACTACCTTCGAACCAGCCTCTCATTAAACTTTGCTTCATGGATCTCAAAATTGTGTGACAGATTCTCGGTTAAGTCGCTTCCATTAAACAGTACTGATTTTAAAAACTAGTAATTTAAAACTGCCATGTGAAAAAAACTCAAAATGGATCACAAAACAGTCATCTTTTCCTTCTGAAGATTTTAGCATGCACTGTTATCATTAACCAGTCTCTTACTGTTAAACTTAAATGGCCAGTTGAAACAGTTCTGAGACTGTTCTTCTACCATTGATTGAGACTGGGGTGGCAGGTATTAGGGATGATATTCATTTAGTCTTCTGAGCTTTCTGAGCAGACTCGATGATATTGCCAGGTCCAGGAGCCTTCTTGTCCACTTTTTTTTTTTTTTGATTAAAAAAATTTTTTTTCTTTTTTTTTTTTTTGAGATGGAGTTTCACTCTTGTTGCCCAGGCTGGAGTGCAATGGTGTGGTCACGGCTCACTGCAACCTCCACCTCCCATGTTCAAGTGATTCTCCTGCCTCAGCCTCTCAAGTAGCTGGGATTTCAGGCGCCTGCCACCATGCCTGGCTAATTTTTATATTTTTAGTAGAGATGGGGTTTCACTCTGTTGGCCAGACTGGTCTCGAACTCCTGACCTCAGGTTATCCGACTGCTTCAGCCTCCCAAAGTGCTGGGATTACGGGCGTGAGTCAATTTTAAATTTTTTGAGAGAGAGTCTCACTCTGTCACCCAGGCTGGAGTGCAGCGGCGCGATCTCGGCTCACTGCAAGCTCCGCCTCCCAGGTTCACGCCATTCTCCTGCCTCAGCCTCCCGAGTAGCTGGGACTACAGGCGCCTGCCATCACACCCGGCTAATTTTTTGTATTTTTAGTAGAGACAGGGTTTCACCGTGTTAGCCAGGATGGTCTCGATCTCCTGACCTTGTGATCTGCCCACCTCGGCCTCCCAAAGTGCTGGGATTACAGGCTTACCAACTCTGTTTTGATGACACTCACAGCAACTGTCTGTCTTACATTATGAACAACAAAACAACCCAAAGAAGGATAGTCAGAAGCTCTCAACACACGTGGGCTTGCCAGGAATCATATCAAATATGGGAGCATTATCAGATTTCAAGAATTTAGGGCCATCTTTCAGCTTACCAGAATGGCAGTTGGTCTTTCCTTTCAGCTCAGGAAACTTGCAGGCAGTGTGAGCCATGTGGCAGTCCATTACAGGAGCATAGCCAGCACTGATTTGGACTGGGTGGTTTAGGATAATCACCTGAGCAGTGAAGCCAGCTGCTTCCATTGGTGGGTCATTTTTCCTGTCACCAGCAACATTGCCATGATGAACATTTTTGACAGATACGTTCTTGACGTTGAAGCCCCCATTGTTCCCAGGAAAAACTTCACTCAAACTTCATGGTATATTGCAACAGATTGGGCTTTAGTTGTAACATTGACTGGAGCCAAGGTGACCGCTATGCTGACACCAGTCTCCACTTGGCCCACAGAGATAGTACAAATACCACCAATTTTGTAGATATTTTGGAGAGACAGACACAAGGCCTTGTCAGTTGGACAAGTTGGTAGTAGGATGCAATCCAGAGCTTCAAGCAGGGTGTTTACACTGGCGTTGCCATCTTTACAGGTGACTTTCCATCCCTTGAACCAAGGCACGTTAGCACTTGGCTGCAGCATGTTGCCATCATTCCAAACAGAAATTGGCAAAAATGCTACTGCGTTGGGGTTGTAGCCAACTTTCTTATTGTAAGGGCTGACTTCCTTAACCATTTCCTTGTATCTCTTCTGTCTGTAGGGTGGCTAAGTGGAATCCATTTTGTTAACTCCAACAATTAGCTGTTTCACACCCAGTGTGTAAGTCACAAGGAGTTAACAGCTTCAAATTCACCAGCTGCAACAATCAGGGTAGCACAGTCAGCCTGAGATGTGCCTGTGATCATGTTTTTTAAAAAGTCTTTGTCTTGGGGCATCAACTAGTTACATAATACTTTCTGGCCTCAAGTTTCCACAGGGAACTGTCATCAGTGCCACCACCCTCACACTCAGCTTTCAGTTTATCCAAGACCCAGGTGTACTTGAAGGACCCCTTTCCCATCTCAGTAGCCTTGTAGAGACTGGGTCTCATCATGTGGCCCAAGGTGGTCTTGAACTCCTGAGCTCAAGCGATCCTCATGCCTCGGCCTCCCAAAGTGCTGGGATTACAGGCATATGCCACTGCACCCAGGTGATAGATAGTATTTTGTCAAGTGGCAGGATTAATCATATCTGACATGGGCCGGGTGCAGTGGCTCACGCCTCTAATCCCAGCACTTTGGGAGGCCGGGTGGGTGGATCACCTGAGGTCGGGAGTTCGAGACTAGCCTAACCAACATGGAGAAACCCCATCTCTACTTAAAATACAAAATCAGCCTGGCATGGTGGCGCATGCCTGTAATCCCAGCTACTCGGGAGGTTGAGGTAGGAGAATCGTTTGAACCCGGCAGGCGAAGGTTGTGGTGAGCCGAGATGGAGCCATTGCACTCCAGCCTGGGCAACAAGAGCGAAACTCTGTCTTAAAAAAAAAAAAAAAAGGTCAAAGGACTGAGTTCAGGGGGCTTCCAGAGAGGTAGCCTAGAACGTGTTCGTGTGGTGAGAGGGTGGCGCACCATTCTCCAAGGGAATTGAAGCTCCTACACCATTGTACATCTTGCCTCTGTAACTCTTCATTTGATGGTTTATTTATATCCTTTAAAATAACATTTGTAAGAGCCCAGTAACCAGGTTTCCATTCATTCTGTGAGCTTCTCCAGCAAATTATTAAAACTGAAGGAAGGGGTTGCAGAACCCCAATTTTTAACCAGTTGGTGAGAAGCACAGATAAAAACAACCTGGGACTTGGGATTGACATCAAAAGTGGGAGGCAGCCTTGGGGACTGAACCCTCACTCAACCTGTGGGGTCGGACAGTATCTCCAGGTAGGAGACAGAGGATACCCAGCTGGTATTTTCTGAAGAATTGATTGCTTCCTTTTTTTTTTTTTTTGAGACTGAATCTTGCTCTGTTGCCCGGGCTGGAGTGCACTGGTGCGATCTCGTCTCACTGCAACCTCTGCCTCCTGGGTTCAAGTGATTCTCCTGCCTCAGCCTCCTGAGTAGCTGGGATTAAGGCGTGTGCCACCATGCCCTGTCAATTTTTGTATTTTTAGTAGAGGAGGGGTTTCCCCGTGTTGGCCAGGCTCGTCTCAAACGCCTGACCTCAGGTAATCTGCCCTCATTGGCCTCCCAAAGTGCTGGGATTGCAGGCGTGAGCCACCGCGCCCAGCCGATTGCTTGCTTGTGTGTGGGAAAAAAAACCCCACACGTCCGGTGTTAGAAGGATGTTGTGACAGTATTGTGTGAGAAACTGAGTTTGTTGGCTGGGCGCTGTGGCTCATGCCTGTAATCCCAGCACATTTGGAGGCCAAGGTGGGCGGATCTCTTGAGGTCAAGAGTTGGAGACCAGCCTGGGCAATATTGAGAAACCCTGTCCCTACTAAAAATAAAAAAAAAAATTAGCCAGGTGTGGTGGCGTGTGCCTGTAATTCCAGTTACTTGGGAGGCTGAGGCATGAGAATCATTTGAACTTGGGAGTCTGAGGTTGCAGTGAGCTGAGATTGTGCCACTGCTTTCCAGCCTGGGAGATAGAGCGAGACATTGTCTCAAAAAAAAAAAAAAAAAAGAAAGAAAGAAAGTGAGCTTGTTTATTCCTGTATTCTCATAGCTATAAAATAGTTTTGCCTGTATGACAAAGATATACTTCACATTGACTCATTTAGATTTCATGTTAACATTAGAGGAGTTCAGATTACTGGAATTACTGCTTTTGGAGAAAACTTATTTCATCTTAGGCAGAGATAGTGATGGTAAGAGACACAGGAGGGAAAAAAATCGAACCAATATATTTGATACAAAAAGATCAGAAAAAAATAGAGAATAAGTGCTATAACTGGTATATTAATTTTTTCTTTTCTTTCTTTTCTTTTTTTTTTTTTGAGATGTAGTTTCGTTTTGTCACCCAGGCTGGAGTTCAGTAATGAAATCTCAGCTCGCTGCAACCTCCGCCTCCTGAGTTCAAGCTTTTCTCCTGCCTCAGCCTCCCGAGTAGCTGGGATTACAGGCATCTGCCACCATGCCTGGCTAATTTTTGTATTTTTGGTAGAGACGGGGTTTCACCATGTTGGCCAGGCTGGTCTTGAATTCTTGACCTCAGGTGATCCGCCTGCCTCGGCCTCCCAAAGTGCTGGGATTACAGGAGTGAGCCACGGCACCCGACCTAATTATTACAGTGAGTTAATTTAGTTCTTAGCTTCCTGGTAGCCTTATAAATGTTCACTTGTGTGACTTTGATTGTTTAAAAAACCAGTTTCTTTGACGTTGAATTACAGAAAGAATTTTATTATGGGAATCACCTATTTTTACAAGAGATATAGAAATATTTCTTGAATGATTATTTTAGTTCTGCTCAATCTATAAAATAAAATCATACTTTATTTTTTCTTTTTCTTTTTTTTTCTTTTTTTTTGAGACGGAGTCTTGCTCTGTCGCCCAGGCTGGAGTGCAGTGGTGCAATCTTGACTCAGTGCAAGCTCCGCCTCCCGGGTTCACGCCATTCTCCTGCCTCAGCCTCCCGAGTAGCTGGGACTGCCACCACGCCCGGCTAATTTCTTTTTGTATTTTTAGTGGAGATGGGGTTTCACCGTGTTAGCCAGGATGGTCTCGATTCCTGACCTCGTGATCTGCCCGCCTCTGCCACCCAAAGCGCTAGGATTACAGGCATGAGCCACCACACCCGGCCTTTATTTTTATTTTTTTGAGATGGAGTCTTGCTCTTGCCACCCAGGCTGGAGTCCAGTGTTGTGATCTCGACTCACTGCAACCTCCACCTCCCAAGTTCAAGCAATTCTGCTGCCTCAGCCTCCTGAGTAGGTGGGATTACAGGCACCTGCTACCACAGCAGGCTACTTTTTTGTATTTTGTAGTAGAGATGGGGTTTCACTGCATTGGCCAGGCTGGTCTTGAACTCCTTACTTCCAGTGATCCGCCCGCCTCGGCCTCTCAAAGTGCTGGGATTACAGTTGTGAGCCACCGCTCCTGGCCTTAAGCCAAAGTTTTCAGGCTCACGCCTGTAATCCCAGCACTTTGGGAGGCCAAGGCAGGCGGATCACCTGATGTCTGGAGTTTGAGACCTGGAGTTTGGCCAACTCGGTGAAACCCCATCTCTACTAAAAATACAAAAATTAGCCGGGCGTGGTGGCAGGCGCCTGTAATCCCAGCTACTCAGGAGGCTGAGGCAGGAGAATCTTTTGAACCCGGGAGGTGGAGGTTGCAGTGAGCTGAGATCGTGCCATCGCACTTCAACCTGGGGGACAAGAGCGAGACTTCGTCTCAAAAAAAAAAAAAAAAAAAAAGAAGTTTTCAGATCTTTCAGGATTTAAATTTAAGGAAACTGGTAGTTAACATATTCCTTAGTCTCTCAGGTGTAAATAACTTTGTATGTTGGCAGAACCATAGCCCAAGACGCCTATTTGAAGCATGGTTGTTAGTGATAGTTTTATAAAACTATTACTTGGTTCAAATGTGATGGAGTATAATATGTTCTTTGGTTTTGTTTTATGAATACTTAAGTTTTGTGGTATTCTTTAAAGATTGAAATACTTTTTGTGGTTCTATAGAGTGCTAAGTACTAGCGAAACCAAAGAAATCCTGTTTAAGCTTATTAGAAAATTGTACACATACAAAACAATTTGAAAACATATCTGAAACACTTAGAACATTCTTTTCTTTTTTTTTTTTTTTTTTCTTTGAGACAGAGTCTTGTCTGTCTCCCAGGCTGGAGATCAGTGGCACAATCATGGCTCACTGCAACCTCTGCCTCCTAGGTTCAAGTGATTCTCTTGCTTGAGCCTCCCGAGAAGCTGAGCTTACAGGCGTGCACCACCACACCTGGCTAATTTTTTTTATTTTTAGTAGAGATGCAGTTTTGTCACGTTGGCTAGGCAGGTCAAGCGATCCTCCCACCTCGGGTCCCCCCCTTTTTTTTTCTAAACATTAAATTGCTTTTTTTTTTTTTTTTTGAGATGGAGTCTCACTCTGTTGCCCAGGCTGGAGTGCAGTGGCGCCATCTCAGCTCACTGCAAGCTCCGCCTCCCGGGTTCATGCCATTCTGCCTCAGCCTCCTGAGTGGCTGGGACTACAGGCGCCTGCCACCGCGCCTGGCTAATTTTTTGTATTTTTAGTAGAGATGGGGTTTCACTGTGTTAGCCAGGATGGTCTTGATCTCCTGACCTCGTGATTCGCCCACCTCGGCCTCCCAAAGTGCTAGGATTGCAGGCCTGAGCCGCTCCAGCCATTAAATTGCTTTTATTGCATGACACTTAGTATGCAAATCAGGAAGTTTTAATTTTAAATGTTTGCTTTCAGTAGTTCTAACCACTGATTAAAGTCCTCAAAAGTACTTGGTGGCTCTCATGCCTGTAATCCCAGCACTTTGGGAGGCCAAGGTGGGAGGATCACTTGAGGTCAGGAGTCCAGGCCAGCCTGGCCAACATGGTGAAATCCTGTATCTACTAAAAATAAAAAAATTAGCCGGCCATTGGCATGCACCTGTAATCCCAGCTACTCAGGAGGCTGAGGTAGGAGAATCGCTTGAACCGAAGAGTCATAGGCTGTGGTGAGCTGGGAGATCATACCACAGCACTCCAGCCTGGATGACAGAGCAAGACTCTGTTTCAAAAAAAAAAAAAAGAGTATAATACTGGTTTTGTTATTAATTTTAATTTTATAATTATAGGTTATGATGAACTTTAATTTTCTGATTTGATTTATGAATTATAGGCCAGCAATGCTCCACACATACAACCTGATTGTTTCTTTCTGGGCTCCAGTGGGACTTTTTTTTTGTTTTGTTTTGTTTTAAAACAAAACCAGGTCTGATTATTTACTCTGTCTCCAGGGAAGAGTGTTGCAGATTCCCTGGTAATCCCTAGTGCCAGAGTTTGACAGCCTTTACTACCATTGTCTATTTAACCAAAATCCTTGCTGCTATAAATTGGCTGTATTTTTCTTGTTCTAGTGAAAATAAGACAAACTGTCACGATTATAGAGATGGGACTTCCATTTTTCCCTCACTCCAAAGACTTCCTTTTTCAATACAATTTTAGTTACTGTTACTAACCCAAGTTAATTTTTGATTCTATCATTGAAAACCTGGGTTTTGCCATTTATTGAGGTGTTAATTGAAATATTAATATATTTAGGGCAGGAATGTCGTTTTTTAGGGAATCTAGAGCAACAGCAAAGCTGAGGTCAAACTACCATAAGGATGGACACCAAGGAAGCTGTGTTTGGGACAAAAAGAAATCAAGATAAGGTAGATGCAAAGTAGAGAAAAGAACTGGACCCTGGGGGGAAGGGTGGTAGTTGGGAGTGGGTTATATGCTTCTAAGGGCAAAGAATAGGCAGATTTCTGAAGAGGAAGGCCCAAAAGGAAATACTGAGGATTTGTGTTCAAATACTACTTTCCCTCTGAATGTACAAGTTTTTGCTTTTAGCTAACAGCGTACTTCAAACTTTGATAAGGTTAAGTGTTTTGTTGGGGTGGGTTCTGATATTCTGGGCTAGTGTTTACTCGGAATAGTTGTGGAAGACACTATTGGTATTTGTTGATAAAACCATTGCCAAAACCCAGCTTCAGCACTAATTCCTGTTATTACTTGGAGGTCAAAAGGGAATCTGTGATTGAAGTGTTAAGCTGACAAAATCTGTACAGAATATTTAATTTTTCCTTTTATTTTTGGGATACAAAGGTTGTGTTTCTTTTCATAGCAACATGAACCGTGAAGACCGGAATGTGCTGCGTATGAAAGAACGGGAAAGGCGGAATCAGGAAATTCAGCAGGGCGAAGACGCCTTCCCACCTAGCTCTCCTCTCTTTGCAGAACCATACAAAGTTGTAAGTTGCCCTTCTGTGAATGTTTTTTTCCCATTAGCGTGACATTTTTGCTTTTAAAATGTTTCGTACTTGAATGTTTATGTTAGAAAAGAATTACTATGAATAGCACTTAACATTTTTTTCCCTGTCCTTTACATAGAACATACTTCTTTGGAGATAAACTTTTCTTTGGAGTATATTATGCTTACAGAAAAATACACAAAATAGGTATTATGGCTTGAAGAATTTTCACAGCATCACCAGCTTCATACAACTCAGATCAAGAAATAGAGCATTACCAGCACCCTAAAAGTCGTTTTCCAACCCACCTCCTATTGCTGTCCTGTGTTCTTAAAAATGTGGTCTGAGTTGGCTCATACATTTACCTCTATTTTCCTAGTTGTGCTACTAACCATGGGCGGGTACTTCACCATTCTGAATTTTGAATTAAATTAGAATTTTGTGACTCAATTTGCATTGTTTGATTTTTCCTAGGTATTCTTTAAGTATGATATCAATAAAAAATGAATATTTCGTAGATGCTTTTGTTTCTTCTCACTGCCATTTGCTACTTAGTTTACAAAGTTTCAGAGATTATTAGTATGTTTGAATAAATGTGTCTTCAGTATCAGTCTGATTTCTTTCTCTGTTGTTATAGACAGTCATTCGGGTATCACTTGTTTCATTAAGTTTTTGTTTCTGCTTCTAACTATAACATTGAGTTATAAGGAATATAATATTTTCATAAACTGCCAAAATATGAGTGTTAGCTAATCTGCTGGACTGTGGAACTTAATTTTTTTTTTTATTTTTATTTTGTGAGACAGAGTCTTGCTCTGTCGCCCAGGCTGGAGTGCAGTGGTGCGATCGAGCTCACTGCAAGCTCCGCCTCCTGGGTTCATGCCATTCTCCTGCCTAAGCCTCCCGAGTAGCTGGGACTACAGGCGCCCGCCATCACACCCGGCTAATTTTTTGTATTTTTAGTAGAGATGGGGTTTCACCATGTTAGTCAGGATGGTCTCAATCTCTTGACCTCGTGATCCACCCGCCTCGGTCTCCCGAAGTGCTGGGATTACAGGCGTGAGCCATTGTGCTCAGCCGGAACTTAATTTTATAAAGGCAGATTACTTTCTGTTCTTCAAACGATTTTTTTTTATGAGACGGAATCTTGCTCTTTCGTCCAGGCTGGAGTGCCATGTCATGATCTCGGCTCATTGCCACCACTGACTTCTGGGTTCAAGTGATTCTCCTGCCTCAGCCTCTCGAGTAGCTGGGATTACGGGCATGCACCACCTTGCGGGGCTAATTTTTTTTTTTTGGAGATGGAGTCTTACTGGAGTGCAATGACGCAATCCCTGCTCACTGCAACTCTACTTCCCAGGCTCAAGAGATTCTCCTGCCTCAGCCTCCTGAGTAGCTGGTATTACAGGCACCCGCCACCATGCCTAGCTTAATTTTTGTATTTTTAGTAGAAACGGGGTTTCACCATGTTGGCCAGGCTGGTCTCCAACTCCTGACCTCAGGTGATCTGCCCACCTTGGCCTCCGAAAGTGCTGGAATTATAGGTGTGAGCCACCATGTCCGGCCATACCCGGCTAACTTTTATATTTTTACTAGAAATGGGTTTTCACCGTGTTGGCCAGGCTAGTCTAGAACTCCTGACATCAGGTGATCTGTCCGCCTTGGCCTCCCAAAGTGCTGGGATTACAGGTGTGAGCCGCTGCACCCGGCCCTTCAAAATACTTTGTGTATTTAAAAGACAGTCTTGCTATGTTACCCATGCTGGAGTGCAGTTGCTGTTCACAGGTGAAATCATAGTGCACTGGAGCCTCAAAATCTTGGAATTGAGCAAACCTGCCTCAGCTGCCCAGAGTAGCTGGGAGTACAGGCACGTGCTACTGCGCTCGGATTATATTTTAGTATGGTTATTTTTAGGCACTTTTCAATGATTTTTTTTTTTCACTACAGAAATGATATATTTGGAGTTTACTTCAAGGTATTAACGTTAAGATATGAGGTAAAGCCTCCCTTTGAAAGGCCCCTTTCCATTTGAAGTTTGGAAAATTAGTTTAGAAGCATATTTTATTTCTGATTATGCTCATTTTATAATTTTATTTTATTTTTTTGTAGACTAGCAAAGAAGATAAGTTATCAAGTCGTATTCAGAGTATGCTTGGAAACTACGATGAAATGAAGGATTTCATAGGAGACAGATCTATACCAAAGCTTGTTGCAATTCCCAAGCCTACAGTACCACCATCAGCAGATGAAAAATCTAACCCAAATTTCTTTGAACAGAGACATGGAGGCTCTCATCAGAGTAGCAAATGGACTCCAGTAGGACCCGCACCCAGCACTTCTCAGTCTCAGAAACGGTCCTCAGGCTTACAGAGTGGACATAGTAGCCAGCGGACCAATGCAGGTAGCAGTAGTGGCACTAACAGTAGTGGTCAGAGGCACGACCGTGAGTCATATAACAGTAGTGGGAGCAGTAGCCGGAAAAAAGGCCAGCATGGATCAGAACACTCCAAATCACGTTCTTCCAGCCCTGGAAAACCCCAGGCTGTTTCTTCATTAAGCTCTAGTCATTCCAGGTCTCATGGGAATGATCACCATAGCAAGGAACATCAACGCTCCAAATCACCTCGGGACCCTGATGCAAACTGGGATTCTCCTTCCCGTGTACCTTTTTCAAGTGGGCAGCACTCAACTCAATCTTTCCCACCCTCATTGATGTCAAAGTCCAATTCAATGTTACAGAAACCCACTGCCTATGTGCGGCCCATGGACGGACAGGAGTCCATGGAACCAAAGCTGTCCTCTGAGCACTACAGCAGCCAATCCCATGGCAACAGCATGACTGAGCTGAAGCCCAGCAGCAAAGCACATCTCACCAAGCTGAAAATACCTTCCCAACCACTGGATGTAAGTCACACATTTAGAGCTTTTAACATTGTGACTATGTGAAGCAATTGACTGACCATGAAATTACGATTGAACTTGAACACTGCTTCCTTGCCTTAATAGTAAGGAATGTAAAAGTTGAAAGATGAAAAAAAAAGTAAAGACAGACTTGTGAGTTACTCCCAAGTGGATCTGTAGATCTGTTAACTTGTCCTCTTGGGAAATGGAGAAAATATCTTTCATAGTTTTCAAATATTAAGATGACAAGTCAGTTATAGAATAAAAGAATGACTAATTGATATCTTAGATTTCTGCATTTTGATTTTATAGAACAATATACCTTTGTTGTTGTTTAAAAACAAAATTAACTTTTCTATGCTTAGATTGACACTAATGAATGAGATGCAGGTGATGGTTTATGGTTATGATAAATGGGACTTTTGGGTCTGTGGAAATGGTAATATTGTATACTTTGAATGCTATGATCCTTTTCTCTGGTTATACTTAAAGGATTAAGACAGCTGCTCCAGGTTCATAGTGATGGTTTGAAATTTAAATTGAATTGCTTGCCAAAGCATTTTGGAACATTTCATTGGGATATAGCTGAAACTGTATCTTTTTTTTTTTTCAAGATGGGTGTCTCATAATGTTGCCTAGGCTGGTCTGGAACTCCTGGCCTCAAGCGATCCTCTTCTTAGCCTTCCAAAGTGCTGAGGTTACAGACATGACCATCATGCCTGGCCCAAATTTTATCTCTCTTTTTTCTTTTTTTGAGTTGGAGTTTCGCTCTTGTTGCCCATGCTGGAGTGCAATGGCACGATTTCGGCTCACTGCAACCTCTCCCTCCCAGGTTCAAGCGATTCTCCTGCCTCAGCCTCCCAAGTAGCTGGGATTACAGGCATGTGCCGCCACGCCCGGCTAATTTTGTATTTTTAGTAGAGATGGGGTTTCACCATGTTGGTCAGGCTGGTCTTGAACTCCTGATCTCACGTGATCCGCCCGCCTCGGCCTCACAAAGTGCTGGGATTACAGGCATGAGCCACCACGCCCGGCCCCAAATTTTATCTTTTAATGTAGTTTGTGCAATAAAAAAAAATTTGGAAAGTGACGTCAGTAGCCAAAAAATTACAACTCTTAGCTCAAAGTGGTGGAAGGAAGAATCCAGGTAATGTAAAATGCTGTTTTGCAAACATTTAAAACATCTTTCCAGTGGCCTTGGGAAACTCATTTTGAGTGGCGTTTGTTATCTAATTACTCCTCTCAAGAAAACAGTAAAATGGTAATTTGTTCTTTGTTTAAACAACATGATCTTTAGAGTTTGACTTGAGTTCGGCTCTCTAATTCCTGTTTGTGCCTTAGAATAAGCAATTTGCTTTTTGTGACTTAGAAAGACTATTTAAAATATCCATGTTCCAGGCTAGTAATCTTTCAGTAATACTTGTTTAACCCATTTACGCTTAGTGTTCCATTATTGGAATGCTAAGCTCTTAGGAGTTACTTACATCCTCCTGCTCAAGGTCATCGCTAAGGTACGATTTTTCACACAAAAAATTTGCAACCTCTGGCATAAATGGGTTAACTTTTTTTATGTGAAATGATGTATCTCAGTATCATGATATATTTTATATATAGATAAGGTTAAATTTTTAGATAAGCTGCACACCTGAAAAATTACATTCTAAAAATTATTTCTAATCTAAAATATAGGATAAAAAACTTAAAACCTTTGAAAACTATAAAGTTCCCCCAGCTTTGTATAGTTTGGTGATTAAAATCTTCTGGTGCTTGAAAAATTTATATTTAAGGAAATTAATCCAAAGATTCTAACCAGTGTACTGATTTAGAGTAGTGGGATCATAAATACTTTTAATAATGTTTTTAAATCTGTGAAGCAAATACTAAAAATCTACTCATAAAAATCTAATGTGTGCTGCTTTTTCTCTCAAGGCATCAGCTTCTGGTGATGTGAGCTGTGTGGATGAAATCCTAAAAGTAAGTTTTTAAAAAAATATTTCAATTTCTTTAATTTTTTATGCTCTGCCACCTTCTTACCCTCTTTCTACCTGTATTTCACAAAGGATCTGAAGCAACAGATTGCTTATATTTGTAACTTGATTATGTCCATCATAAATAATTTACTCTCTTCTTTGTTTACCATTTGCCTTCAGAGAGCTAGTTTTGTTCTTTGTGTTTTTTTGTTGTTGTTGTTGTTTTTTTGAGATGAAGTCTCACTCTGTCGCCCAGCCTGGAGTGCCGTGGCGCGATCTCGGCTCACTGCAACCTCCATCTCCCAGGTTCAAGCAATTCTTTCACCTTAGCCTCCTAAGTAGGTGGGATTACAGGCTCCTGCCATCATGCCCAGCTAATTTTTGTATTTTTGCAGAGATAGGGTTTCACCATGTTGGCCAGGCTGGCCTGGAACTCCTGACCTCAGGTGATCCACCTGCCTCGGCCTCCCAGAGTGCTGGGATTACAGGTGTGAGTCACCGTGTCCAGCCGTGTCCTTTGCTTTTAAGTAAAATAAATTTTAATTTTAACACTTACTTTGCCTGGAAAACATCAACAAACCAATTATAACTGTACTTTCTCATGCTTAACTGTTAATAATTTGAAGTTCAAAAAACTCAGTAGTTATCAGTCAAACCATTATGATCAAAATACTTTGCTTTGGTTCATCTATACATACTGGTCAAGTCTTATAGTAATAGATTTCCTTCCAGTTTTGCACATTTTTTTTTTTTCTTGATATGGAGTCTCACTCTGTTGCCCAGTCTAGAGTACAGTGGCATGATCTAGGCTCACTGCAACCTCTGCCTCCTGGGTTCAAGCAATTCTTGTGCCTCAGCCTCTTGAGTAGCTGGGATTACAGGTGCCCACCACCATGTCCAGCTAATTTTTGTATTTTTAGTAGAGATGGGGTTTCACCACTTTGTCTGGGCTGGTCTTGAACTTCTGACCTCAAGTTACTCCCCACTCCCCCATCCCCCTGGCTGGCCTTCCAAAGTGCTGGGATTATAGCCTGAGCCACTGCATCCGGCTGTTTTACACTTTTTTTTTTTTTTTTTTTTGAGCCGGAGTTTTACTCTGTCACCTAGGTTGGAGTGCAATGGCGTGATCTTGGCTCACTGCAACCTCCGCCTCGCAGGTTCAAGTGATTCTCCTGCCTCAGCCTCCTGAGTAGCTGGGATTATAGGCACCCGCCACCATGCCTGGCTGATTTTTGTATTTTTTTTAGTAGGGACAGGGTTTCACCATGTTGGCCAGGCTGGTCTGGAACTCCTGTCTGCCTGCCTTGGCTTCCCAAAGTGCTGGGATTATAGGCATGAGCCACCACACCCAGCCAACATTTTGGGTATTTAATGACACATGTTTAAAATTGACACGTGATGAAAAAGTACATTACTCTATTGGAAAAAGAGAAAGTCCAGTGAATTAGTGAATGACAATGGCTACTTTTTGCTTGGTAGAGAAAACTGTCAGTCACGTATTACTTGTATTTTCTTTTCTTTTTTTTTTTTTTTGTGAGCTCCTGAATTTGTGTCTCTACTTAAATTTCAGTGTGAACACCTTTGAAAGACTACCTGCATTGGTTGCTTCCACTCTTTCTTTCCCATTCCTTCCTTTGGCCCACTATAATCTCCCTTTTACCTCTGCCATTTTGCCGAACCTGTTTCTCTATGGTCATTATCTTTCTCCCTCCATCCAGAGGCATCATTTGAGTTCTTTTTTATTCTTTCTGCTATGTATTTTTTCCTTCTGCAAACATTCTTCTTTCCTTGACTGTTTTTATGCTTCATTGTTTTTATTTGCCTTCCACCTTTCTTGCCTCTCTTTCTTTGCCCTTTTTGGAACCCTTGTGCCTTCTCTTATCTCTTAAGAGCAGGTGCGTTCTTCTAGCCTCTGCTCTTTCTGCTCTTTGACTTGCCTTTTCAACCATTCTTGGCTTTATCTCTTAGGCAGCTATTTAGTCTTTCTATCCTACGCTGGCCTCCTTTGGGTTTTGGTTTGTCTCTTAATTGCTTCTTAGCTGAGTTTCCATTTGAATTTATTTCTCTTTGCCTCTTCAGACTCAACATGTCTAAAGCCATATTTATCAGACTTCCTTGGATTAGTAGTACACCATTTTCCCATGCTTATAAGTGTAGAATCCTAAATATCTCTAATTTCCTCCTCATGTTCTATGTAGTTTGAAAACTAGATGTAGACTTTAAAATTTTTGCTTTTGAAATATCCATTCCTTTCCGTTTCCGCCACCTTGAGCTTCAGTAATTATAACACTGAGTCCTCATTCGGCCTTTCTGCCTCCAGAATCTCCCTACTCATATGTCTTTTGCATTGCTACCTGATTCAGGCCCTGTGGTCTTCATAAATTAATTTTTCCCTTAAAAATTTTCAGTGGCTCTCTAAGATTATAGAAAGAATAGTATCCAAATTTAATATCCACAGGCCAATCCTAACCTCTCTCATTACTGACTGACCGCTTTTGCCAAACTGGTTTCCCTAAGCCATATACATTCTTGCTCTTTTACCTCCTTAAATAAAGTAAGCTTGGAATGTATTTCTCCTCCCTCTTCAGTTATGTATAGATTTTTTTTCCTGTAATCCCAATGAAATCCTTCTTCCCCCATATCAGATTATGAGACCACAGTGATAGCTCTTTCATTTGAATCTCATTCATTTCTTAGTTGCCATGTATATAAAAAGTGTAAGGGAGCATAAATATTTTCCTCTGAATCCTCAACAGTGCATAGAATTATTAGTATGTGGAAGATTTTCTTACATTTAATGATCTCTTTAATGTTATTGACATCTATATTTTATATGTACAGGGGCTTGGCACTTGGCCTTTAGTTAATAGGTTCGCAGTCATCCGATGATAATTGGAGAATTAAATCAAATTTTCAGTTGAGAGTTTTGATATTTGAGATATAAAATGCTGATGCTAAAAACCTGAGTTTATGAATTTTTGTTTCCTTTTCCCTTTCCTGTCTGTAGTATGCAAGGAACTTCAGGTGTGTGTTCCCTTCATGTTTTCTTTGTATTTGTAGTCATATCATTTTTAGGAACCCCATTATGAACTTTAAAAAAATTTACTCTAAATGTATATTTATTGAAAAAATGATTTATTCAAGGCATGCTCATTCAGCACCTACTTTGTGTCAACCACTGGGAATACAGTGGTCATAATGTTATGCCTTTGAGCTGATATTCTAGAGCTGGATGTAGGAAGCAATCTGTTACATAATATTATTTCAGGAAGTGAAATTCTATTAAAAAACAAAGCATTTTAAGGGAATAAAGAGCAATTATGTGCAGGTGGCTGTTTTAAGAGGTTCAAGTAGTAATATATCAAGTGCCCTTGTCTCCTTCCATCATTCTGTTGCCCAAAGCTAAACATTAACTAGGATGTAGACTATGATTTGTCTTTGTCACTTAATAAAATACTGTGGACATCATTACATATCAACAGTTAAATTTCTCATTTTAATGTCTGCTTGGTGTTCTATTTTATAGATGTCTGGTAATTTATTTAATCAGTACTGTGTTGGTGTCAACCTAAATAACAGAGGCTCTCTGAAAGAAAAGATGATGGGAATAGAGCATTGCAGTGGAAATACATGTGCCATAATAGTCTATGGGCATATTCAAAGAGGTAAAGAGAGACAAAGGTTTTTAAAGGAAAAAATGAGGAAGATTACATAATTGTTTTTGAAATAATTATCCTTGGCTACAAAGATCAGTAGTAAGGATGACACCAGTCTGAGGTCGGACAAGCTGGGCAGATGTCCTTGTGGAAATATTTTTTTGGTTTAAGGTTTTGATGACCTTTGTGCAAGGTTGTGGTTTTTGTAGACTTTTTTGTTTATCAGGCATACAAACATGAGAAGCCTTTCTTCATGGTCTTTCCCAGCTCAGGGTGTTTGTTTTTGTTTTGTTTTTTGTTTTTTTAAATATATAAACATCAGTGACTCCATTTTGATTCTCACAACTTTCACATTGACTACCTAGATTGTTTCAGTTTTTTAAGTGTGAGCCCCTTATACGTGTATCTTTACAAAATTGTATGGATATTGCTATGGGATAAATTCTTAGGTGTTATACCACTGTTAATTTGTTGCATTTCCTTAATTTACCTGATGGCTTACTTTGAACTAAATGCCAGAAATAATATACTCACTCCTTATTCTGATACCTCTGTCTCCTCGGCTTATGTAACATACACATTGTAATCTTACCAGACCTCACCCAGACATATTTGGCATTAAGATTAGGCAGAAGGCATTGAATGAAATCAAACTTAGTGTCTTGCTTTTCTGTTTTCCTCCTCATGTGCTTTTGAAATTTCTCTTCTGATTTCTTCCCCTGACAAAATTTTTCTACGAGTATATAGACTCTATAGCCAGACTTTTGAGGATGAAATATAATGTTCATTATTTACTAAGTGTATGGCCTTGAATAAATAACTTTTGTGCTTCAGTTTCATCCTAAATAGAGGTAGGATAATAATGGTATCTACCTCATAATGTCATTGTGAGTACTAAATGAGTAATAAACATGTAAAACACTTAGCACAGTGTCTGGCCCATTCAAGGTACACAGTAAATGTTAGCTGTTTTCCTTATCATTGTCCCCTTCCTCCCACTCTCCCAGCAAGCTCTTCCTTATTAGTGTTTTATTATGTGCCTTGTATTTGATTACAGGCTGATTTCTGTAACTTTTCACAGGTTTCATAATTTGAATTGTAAACTCCTCAAAGCCAGGGAGCATTTATTAATCTTCTTATTACCTACACCATAGTGCCTTGCACACAATTGTGCTTAATATTTATTGACTAAATATGTAGAATTTTGGAGGAGCTGTCATGAAACCAGTATTTATAAATACAAATCTGGTTTTTAGCTGTATAATTTTTATCCTTGACCTGGTTGAAAACAAACTGTAATAATTACATTTCAGGAGATGACGCATTCATGGCCTCCCCCTCTAACGGCTATTCATACACCATGCAAAACAGAACCTTCCAAATTTCCTTTTCCAACTAAGGTAAGTAAATAAAATGTATCTTTCATAATGTAAGGAAACTTTAGATGGCTTGACTAAAATCATACGGATTAAAATTGTCTTGCCATTCCTATTCTAGCGGGAGACAGACAGTAAATAAGTGAATAAATAGATAAATTCAGATAGTGACAACTGTTATGAAGATAATTAGCAGGGTAATGGAATTGAGAGCATCTTGGATCAAGAGGTATTTAAGAAAGCTTTGAAGGCAATATGGGAGAGAGATTTAAAAGACATTAATATAGCCGGACACAGTGGCTCACGCCTGTAATCCCAGCACTTTGGAAGGCTGAGGCAAGAGACTCTCTTGAGGCCAGAAGTTTGTGACCAGCCTGGTCAACATAGCAAGACCTTGTCTCTACCAAAAATTGAAAAAAAAAAAAATCTTGGCATAGTGGCACATGCCTGTGGTCCAAGTTACTCGGGAGGCTGAGATGGGAGGATCACTTGAGCCTGGGAGGTCAAGGCTGCAGTGAGCTGTGATTGCACCGCAGCACTCCAGCCTGGGCAACAGAGCAAAATTCTTATCTAAAAAAAAAAAGACATTGATATTTATTGCAGACTATTATGGTATTGTTGGCCAGAGGTGGTAAGGGCTTCTCAAACTGTTGTTTTAAGAACCTGTTTCCATAAGACATAGCAACCATACTTATGTCCCATGGAAAGAGGTTCCTCAGATAACAGTTCCAAGGTTGTTTAAAATCAGCTTTTTTTAAACTTATACTTAACAGTATTAATTTACACTTAAAACAAATAATACAGAAATACGTTCTCCTTGTGAAAGTTTGACCAGTACCCCTAATAATAGCCTTTCCCCAATTCCGTCCCCTTCATCCCAACCGAGCTCCTTTCATACGTACCTTTGCAAGTTTTTTTTATATTCATGTAATACATATATAATCATTACATGTAAGCATTTTCTCATTTATTTCTACACAAATATATTGTTCTGTATCTTTCATCAGTCAGCAGTAGGTCTTGGGGACCTGCCCATGTTACTACATGTAGAGGTATTTCGTTTCTTTTAATTGCATCTGTAGTGTTAATGTATCCTAGTTTATTTAGCCATTTCTCTTTGGTATTTAAGCTGATAGCAGTTTTCATTTCTATAAATGTTTCTTCAGTTGGTATCTTTGTTGGTGCCTTCTGTGTGCATGTGATTTTCTTTAGGGTAAAAAGCAAAAAGTAGAATTGCTGAGTGTTGAGAGTATATATTTAATACATACTCTCACAAATTCCTTCCATAGTTCTATTACAGGATTTGTACCAGAATAATTTGTATACTACCTGTTGTTTCACACGTGCACACCACCATTTGATATTATTAAACAGTAGTATTTTGAGTAAAAATGGCATTCCATTTGCTTGATTGCTAGTGAGGTTCATCATCTTTACATATTTGTTATCCATTTGGTTTCTTTGTGGGTAAATTTGCTTATTTTCACTGTCCTTTGGGTTGCATTTTTTACCTATTGAGTTTTAGGTGGTATTCCTTTTTTGTTTTGTGTTGTTTTGTTTGAATTCTGGATTCTAATAATTTCTTATACATGCTGAAAATTTATCTACCAGTTAGATTCTTGTCTTTTTATGGTCTAAAGTTTTTAATTTTTGATGAATAAAATGTATCTTTCTCTTCCTTTGTAGTTTTTGCTTTTAATGTCTTGTTAAGACTTTTCTTTCTCTAGGATCATAAACATACCCTCTTATTTTTATTTTAATGTGGTTTTTAGTTTTATTTTTTATGTTTACTTTTGTGAATGATGTCAGGTAGATTTAAAAATTTTCTGTCTATATGTGTGCCATAGCACTCTTACCTTTTATGTCTTTGTTTACATATACAAAATGCACTGGTATTTATTTATTTATTTATTTATTTTTCTGAGATGGAGTCTCCCTTTGTCACCCAGGCTGGAGTACAATGGTGTGATCTTGGCTTACCGCAACCTCTGCCTCTTTGGTTCAAGCGATTCTCCTGTCTCAGCCTTCTGAGTAGTTGGGACTACAGGCGCCCGCCACCATGCCCAGCTAATTTTTGTATTTTTAGTAGAGACAGGGTTTCACCATGTTGGTCAGGCTGGTCTGGAACTGCCAACCTCATGATCCACCTGTGTTGGCCTCCCAAAGTGCTGGGATCACAGGTGTGAGCCACCATGCCCAGCTGAGTTTTTCTTCTTTTATTCCCAATCAGTATTTTATTATATGGAAATACCAAAATTTGCTTCCTGTTGATGAGCATTTGGGTTATTTCCAGATTTAGACTGTTAAGAATAAAGCATCTATAAACATTCATGTTTTCTTTTATCCTGGGTAAATACTGAGTCACACAGTAAAAAGTAGAATTGCTGGTTCACAGGGTAAGTGCATGTTAAATTTTACTTATTTGTTATATTTAAATTCTTTAGAGACTGAGGTCTTGCCTAGGCTGGTCTTACCTAGGCTGGAGTACAGTGGTGTGATCATATGGCTCACTATACCCTTGAACTCCTGAGCTCTAGCAATCCTCTCATTTCAGCCTCTTGAATACCTCGGACTACAGGTGCTTACCACCATGCCAGACTTATATAGAGACAGGGGTCTTACTATACTGCCGAGGCTGGTCTCAAACTCCTGACTTCAAGCCATCCTTCTGTTTCAGTGTCCCAAGCACAAGCTACTGTGCCTACCACTAAATTTATAGTAAACTGAAAACTCACTCCCTTCCTTCCTTCCTTCCTTCCTTCCTTCCTTCCTTCCTTCCTTCCTTCTTCGCTGTCTCTCTCTCTCTCTCCTTTGCTTTCTTTCTTTGCAACAGGGTCTCACTTTGTCATCCAGGCTGCAGTTCAGTGGCAGGATCATGGCTCATTGCAGCCTCGACCTCCCAGGCTCAGGTGATCCTCCTGCCTCAGCATCCTGAGTAGCGGGGACTACAGGCATGCACTACCATGCCTGGCTGACTTTAAAAAATTATTATTATTTTTTTGAGACGAGGTCTTGCTCTGTTGCCCAGGCTGGAGTGCAGTGGCGCAATCTTGGCCCACCGCAGCCTCTGCCTACCGGGTTCAGCCTCTGCCTACCTGCCTCAGCCTCCTGAGTAGCTGGGAGTACAGGTACGCACCACCACGCCCGGCTAATTTTTTGTGTTTTTAGTAGAGGCGAGGTTTCACCATGTTGGCCAGGATGGTCTCAATCTCCTTACCTCCTGATCTGCCCGCCTCGGCCTCCCAAAGTGCTGGGATTAGAGATGTCAGCCACTGTGCCCGGCCCCCATTCTTTTTAATTACTAAGGTAATATTCAATTATGTGGCATCATAATTTACCTAATTATCTACTAATGGACGTTTGGGTTGCTTCTAGTTTTTGGTTACTTTTTTGTTTGTTTGTTTTCTGAAATGGAGTCTCGCTCTGCTGCCAGACTGGAGTGCAGTGGCATGATCTCGGCTCACTGCAACCTCTACCTCCTGGTTTCAAGCGATTCTCCTGCCTCAGCCTCCCAAATAGCTGGGACTACAGGCACTTGCCACCCCGCCTAGCTAATTTTTGTATTTTTAGTAGAGACAGGGTTTTACCATGTTGGCCAGGATGGTCTTGATCTCTTGATCTCGTGAGCCGCCTGCCTCGGCCACCCAAAGTGCTGGGATTACAGGCATGAACAACTGAGCCCAACCTCGTTTTTGGTTATTAAAAATAAATCTGGCCGGGCGCGGTGGCTCACGCCTGTAATCCCAGCACTTTGGGAGGCCGAGGCGGGCAGATCACGAGGTCAGGAGATCAAGACCATCCTGGTTAATATAGTGAAGCCCTGTCTCTACTAAAAATACAAAAAATTAGCCAGGCGTGGTAGAGGGCGCCTGTAGTCCCAGCTACTTCGGAGGCTGAGGCAGGAGAATGGCGTGAACCTGGGAGGTGGAGCTTGCAGTGAGCCGAGATCACGCCACTGCGCTCCAGCCTGGGAGACAGCAAGACTCTGTCTCAAAAATAAATAAATAAATAAATAAATAAATAAATAAATAAATAAATAAAAAATAAATAAATAAATAAATAAATAAATAAATAAATAAATAAATAAATAAAGCTGATGTGAATATTTGTGTATAAATCTTTATATAAACGTATACTTTTATTTCTTTTTTTTTTTTTTAAGACAAGGTCTCTGTTGTCCAGGCTAGAGTGCAGTGGCATGATCATGGCTCATTGCACTCACGAACTCCTGGGCTCAAGCAGTCTCTCACCTCAGCCTCCCAAGTAGCTGGGACTACAGGCACATGCCACTATGTCTGGCTAATTTTTGTATTTTTTTGTAGAGATGAGGTTTTGCCACGTTGCTCAGGCTGCTCTTGAACTCCTGGGCTCAAGCAGTCCTCTTGCCTTGGCCTCTGAAAGTGCTGAGATTACAGGCGTGAGCCAATACACCTGGCCTGTTTTTATTTCTATGTTATAAATGCCTATTAGTGGGGTGGTTAGGTATATGGTAGGTGTCTGTGCCTCACACCTGTAGCCCTAGTACTTTGAGAGGTTGATGCAGGAGGATCACTTGAGTCCAGGAGTTTGAGACCAGTGTAGGCAATATAATGAGACTCTGTGTCCACAAAAAAATAAAAAAAAAAATTACCCAGGCATGGTGGCACAGGCCTGTAGTCTTAGCTACTCAGGATGCTAAGGTGGGAGGATTGCTTGACTGCGGCTGGTTGAGGCTGCAGTGAGCAAAGATCATGCTACTACTCTCTAGCCTGGGTCACAGAGAGAGACCCTCTCTGGCGCGGGGAGGGAATTAGAAAACAACTGTCATGCTGGGCGCAATGGCTCACGCCTGTAATCCCAGCACTTTGGGAGGCTAAGGTGGGTGGATCACCTGAGGTTGGGAATTCGAGACCAGCCTGACCAAGAGAAAACAACTGTCATACTGTTTTCCAAAGTGGTTGAACCATTTTATATTCCTGCCAATGGTATATGAGAGTTCCACTTGTTCCATGTCCTTACTAACACTTGATATTGTCAGTCTTTTAGAGCTTTAGCCTTCTAGCAGTATTATAGTGGTACCTCATTGTGATTTCAATTTACATTTCTCTAGAGACAGAGTATCTTGAGCATCTTTTCATTTACTGATTTGCCATTTGCTTATCTTCTTTGGTGCAGTGTCTGAATATTTTGCCCATCTTCTTTGGTGCAGTGTCTGAATATTTTGCCCATTTTTAAATGGGCTAAGATTCTTTTTTTTTTTTTTTTGAGACAGAGTCTCGCTCCGTTGCTCAGGCTGGAGTGCAGTGGTGCGATCTCGGCTCACTGCAAGCTCTGCCTCCCGGGTTCATGCCGTTCTCCTGCCTCGGCCTCCCGAGCAGCTGGGACTGCAGGCGCCCACCACCATGCCTGACTAATTTTTTATACTTTTAGTAGAGAGGGGATTTCACCGTGTTAGCCAGGATGGTCTGGATCTCCTGACCTTGTGATCTGCCCACCCCGGCCTCCCAAAGTGCTGGGATTACAGGCATGAGCCACTGCGCCCGGCCTGAAATGGGCTAAGATTCTTATTGCCATTATCATATATGTGATTTGAAAATTTGTTTTCTTGCTCTGTGGACTACCTTTTCATTCTCTTAATAATGTCTGTCTAAGAACACATGTTAATTTTTATAAAGTCCACTTCTTCAGTGTTTTCTTTTACAGGTCGTGTTTTTGGTGTCTATGAAAGCTTTGCCTGGCTGGGTGAGGTGGCTCTTGCCTGTAATCTTAGCACTTTGGGAGGCTGAGGTGGGTAGATCACTTGAGGTCAGGAGTGTGAGACTAGCCTGGTCAACAAGGCAAGACCCCACCTCTACAAAAAATGTAAAAATTAGCCAGGCATGGTGGCATGACCTATATAGTCCCAGCTACTTGGGAGGATGACGTGGGGGATCGTTTGAGCTTGGGAGGTTGAGGCTGCAGTGAGTCATGATTATGCCACTGCACTCCAGCCTAGGTGACAGAGTGAGACCTTGTCTCAAAAAAAAAAAAAAAATGTTTGCCCGCTGGGCTGGTGGCTCACACCTGTAATCCCGGCACTTTGGGAGGCTGAGGTGGGCAGATCACTTGAGGTCAGGAGTTCGAGACCAGCCTGGCCAACATGGTGAAACTCTGACTCTACTAAAAATACAAAAATTAGCCAGACATGGTGGCGGGCATCTGTAATCCCAGCTACTCGGGAGACTGAGGCAGGAGAATCACATGAACTCAGGGGGCGGAGGTTGCACTGAGCCAAGATTGCGCCAGTGCACTCCAGCCTGGGCAACAGAGCAAGACTCCATCTGAAAATAAAAAAAAAAAAGAATAATCTTTGCCTAACCCAAATCCTCCTGTGTTGTTTCCTAGCCTTTTTTTTTTCTTTTAAACAAGAGACCGGGTCTCTCTGTGTTGCCCTGGCTAGTCTTGAACTTGTGGGCTCGGGTGACCATCCCACTTCCTCTGCTTCCTGCAGAGCTGGGACTCTGCTCTTAGTTATCCTAGACTTTCTTTTCTTTTTTTGAGAGAGTCTCACTCTGTCACCCTGGCTGGAGTGCAGTGGTGTGATCTTGGCTCACTGCAACATCTGACTTCTGGGCTCAAGCGATTCTCATGCCTTGGCCTCCCAAATAGCTAGAATTACAAGTGCATGCCACCACACCCAGCTAATTTTTGTATTTCTAGTAGAGATGGGGTTTTGCCATGGTTACCCAGCCTGGTCTCGAACTCCTAAGCTTAAATGATCCACCTGCCTTGGCCTGCCAAAGTGCTACAGTTATAAGCATGAGCCACTGTGCCCAGCCTTTCCTAGATTTTTTATAGTTTTAGGTTTTACATTTAGATCTATGATTTATCTTCAGCTAGTTTTTCTATATTGTTACAACATAGCGAATGAAGTTTTATCCTCTTGTATGTACATATCCAATTAGCATCTTTATTTAAAAGCCTTCTCTTTCCATTGAATTGCCTTTGCAGTTGTAGTTGACTCTGTATGTGCGGTGCATTTCTGACTTTTTATGTTTCATTAACCTGTTTGTCTGTCATGGTGCCAATATGAGCCTGTCGTGATGATTTGACTTTGAGACTTACTGTAAAGTCACTGCAATGTAAATCCTCAAATTATATTAGTGTTTTTCAAAGTAGATTTGACTTTTATAGGCCCTTTCCATTTTCATAAGAATTTTAGGCTGGGCACAGTGGCTCACACCTGTAATCCCAGCAGTTTGGGAGGCCAAGGTGGGTGGATCACCTAAGGAGGAGTTTGAGTCTAGCCTGGCCAACATGGTGAAACCCTGTCTCTACCAAAAACACAAAAATTAGTTGGGTGCGGGGCATGGTGGTGCACACCTGTAATCCCAGCTACTCAGGAGACTGAGACAGGAGTCTCTGGGAGGCAGAGGTTGCAGTCGGCTAAGATGATGCCCATTGCGTGTGCTCCAGCCTGCGTGACAGAGCAAGACTCTGTCTCAAAAAAAAAAAAAAAAGAACACCTTGTCAGTTTCAACATAAAAGTCTTGTGGGATTTTGACAGGGATTGCGTTGGATCTATAGATCAATTTGGGGAGAATTGACGTATTAGCAATATTGAATCTTCTGACCCATGAGTCCTTATTTCTCTCTATTGTGGTCTAATTTAATTTCTTTCAGTATTGTTTTTAGTTTTCAATATACAGATTTTGGACATCTTTTGTTAGAGTTATCTTTTTGTTTTTTGAAAGAGTCTCACTCTGTCGCCCAGGCTGGAATACAGTGGTTCTCAGTGCAACCTCTGCCTCCTGGGTTCAAGCAATTCTCCTGCCTCAGCCTCCCAAGTAGCTGGGATTACAGGCGCCCACCATGATGCCCAGTTAATTTTTATATTTTTAGTAGAGATGAGGTTTTGCCATGTTGACGAGGCTGGTCTCGAACTCCTGACCTCAACTGATCCACCCGCCTCGGCCTCCCAAAGTGCTGGGATTACAAGCGTGAGCCACCATGCCTGGCTGATTTTTTTTTTTTTTTTTTTTTTTTGTGAGACAGAGTCTTGCTCTATCACCCAGGCTGGAGTGCAGTGGCACGATCTTGGCTCACTGTAGCCTCAGCCTTCTAAGTAGGTGGGATTACAGACTAGTGCCACCACACCCAGCTAATTTTTATACTCTTAGTAAAGATAGGTTTTCACCATGTTGGCCAGGATAGTCTTGAACTCCTGGCCTCAAGTGGTCTGCCCACCTTGACCTCCCAAAGTGCTGGGATTACAGGCATGAGCCGCTGTACCCGGCCCTGTTTGATTTTTTTAGTGCTATTATAAATGAAATTTTATAAAAATTTCAGTATTTGGTTTTTCCTTGCTAATTTATAGAAATACATTTCATGGGCTGGATGCGGTGGCTCATGCCTGTAATCCCAGCACTTTGGGAGGCTGAAGAGGATCACCAGAGGTCGGGAGTTCAAGACCAGCCTGGCCAACATGGTTTAGTAGAAACCCCATTTCTGTTAAAAAATACAAAAATTAGCCGTGTGTGGTGGCACACACCTGTAATCCCAGCTACTTGGGAGGCCAAGGCAAGAGAATTCCTTGAACCTGGGAGGTGGAGGTTGCAGTGAGCCGAGACTGCGCCATTGCACTCCAGCTTGGGCAACAAGGTGAGTCTCTGTCTCAAAAAAAAAAAAAAAAAAGAAAAGAAAAAGAATACCTTTCATGTATAATTTTATGTTTCATCTTGTAATTTTGCTAAATTTACTTAATTTTAATAGCATTTTTATAGATACCATGTATTTCCTACTTAAGACAATCATTTCACCTGTGAATAAAGATTTTATAATGTTTGTTTCAAATGGATGCCTTATTTTATATTCTTGCTTTATTGCACTAGCTAGAATCTCTAGTATGATGTTGAATGCCAGTAGTGAGATTAGACATTCTTGCCTTATTTTTTATCATAGAGGAGAAAGTATCCAGTCTTTCATTATTAAGTGTGATGTTAGCTGCAGGCTTTTTGAGGTTGTCATTTATTACATTGAGGAAATTCTTCTATTCCTCTTTGCCTAAGAGTTCTCATTAGGAATGAATTTTGAATTTTGTTGAATATTTTTTAAATCTATTGGAATGATCATAAGATTTTCCTGTTTTGATTTGTATTAATATGGTGAATAACATTGGTTAAATTTGGCTGGGCGTGGTGGCTTATGCTTATAATCCCAGCACTTTGGGAGGCTGAGGTGGGCGGATCACCTGAGGTCAGGAGTTTGAGACCAGCCTGACCAACATGGAGAAACCCCATCTCTACTAAAAATACAAAATTAGCTGGGTGTGGTGGCACATGGCTGTAATCCCAGCTACTCAGGAGGCTGAGGCAGGAGAATCGCTTGAACCCGGGAGGTGGAGGTTGCAGTGAGCCAAGATCACCCCATTGCACCCCAGCCTGGGCAACAAGAGCGCAACTGCATCTCAAAAAAAAAACAAAAAAAACCCCAAAAAACATTGGTTAAAATTTAAATGTTAAATCAATATTACATTCCTGATATAAACTCTACTTGGTCATGATGTATTTTTTTATAGTGCTGAATTTGATTTTAAAAGTATTTTCTAATTTTTGCATCTGTATTCCTGGGCTATCTTGGTCTGTATTGTTCTCTTCTTACATCTGTAACCATAACAGGTCTGTTGTCTGATGCACACAGTAAGTCAATAACAGAGACACTGGGTTGCTGCAAAGAAGGAGTTTAATTATAGTGCCTCCAAACAGAGATGAGAGGAAACCTCAAATCTGTCTTCCCAAGGAGTTGAGACCATGGCTTTTAAGGATTTTGGAGTGGGCTGATGTATTAAGATCATTGATTTGTCAAAGAATTCTAGGTGAAATCATGGGATAGGAAGATGTACAAGCAGTAGTCTCATGCTGATTCTGTTCCCCTGTGGAGATTTAAACTGGTTGGCTTCAGCTCTTCCACTGTGCTTAAGCAACTCTTGATTAAAAAAAAAAAAATTATGGAAACAGGGTCTCATGATGTTGCCCACGCTGGTCTCAAACTCCTGGGCTAAAGCAATCCTGCTGTCTGAGCCTCTCAGAGCACTGGGTTGATAAGCATGAGCTACTGAGACTGTCCTGCTTAAGCAATTCTTTTTTTTTTTTTTTTTTTTGAGACAGCATCTCACTCTGTCACCCAGGCTAGAGTGCAGTGGCATGATATCAGCTCATTGCAACCTCTGCTTCCCAAGCTCAAGTGATTCTTCCTGCCTCAGCCTCCTGAGTAGCTGGGATTACAGGTGCCCGCCACCACGCCTGGATAACTTTTTAGTAGAGACAGCGTTTCCCAGTGTTGCCCAGGGTGGTCCTGAACTCGTGATCCACCTGCCTCACCCTCCCAAAGTACTGGGGTTACAGATGTGAGCCACCACACCTGGCCTTAAGCAATTCTTAAACAACAGCCTTAAGTTTCTAATGTCAGAAATTCTATCTGTAGGAACAGTGGGGATGCTGATGGTCAGTATCTAGTGTTAGTGACTCTCTGTTACAAAGAAGTGAGTCAGCCGGGCATAGTGGCTCATGTCTGTAATCCCAGCACTTTGGGAAGCTGAGGTGAGGGGATCACAAGGTCAGGAGTTCAAGACCAGCCTGGCCAATATGGTGAAACTCCGTCTCTACTAAAAATAGAAAAATTAGCTGAGGGTGATGGTGGGAGGCTGAGGCAGGAGAATTGCTTGAACCTTGGAGGTGGAGGTTGCAGTGATCTGAGATCATACCACTGCACTCCAGCCTGAGTGACAGAGCGAGACTCCATCTCAAAAAAACCAAAAAACAAAAAAAAACCAAAGAAGTGGGTCAAAGTGCAGTATAATTAATGCTTAATTATAATTATATTTCTGTCCGGAATTCTGTTTAACCCTATGAGGATGGTTTCATATCCTTGCCTTATTTTGGTATCTTGAGTAATGGTGGCCTTATAGAATGGATTGGGAAATAATTGCTTCCCCTTCCATTTTCTGGAATAGTGTGCATAGAAATGGTATTTTTTTCTTTTTTTTTTTTTTTTTGTCTGGAGACAGTCTTGCTCTGTTACCCAGGCTGGAGTGCGGTGGCATGATCTCGGCTCACTGCAAGCTCCGCCTCCTGGATTCATGCCATTCTCTTGCCTCAGCCTCCCGAGTAGCTGGGACTACAGGCATGCGCCACCACGCCTGGCTAATTTTTTGTATTTTTAGTAGAGATGCGGTTTCACTGTGTTAGCCAGGATGGTCTCCATCTCCTGACCTCGTGATCCGCCTGCCTCGGCCTCCCAAAGTGCTGGGATTACAGGCATGAGCCACTGTGCCTGGCCAGAAATGGTATTTTTTTTTTAAGTGTTTGTTAGAATTTATCTCTGGATATAAGCTTTCTTTGTAAGATGGTTTTTAAGCAAAAATTAGACTTCTTTAGTAGCTATAGGGCTACTCATCTATTTCTCCTTGAATGATCTTTGGTTGTTTATATCTTTCAAGGAATTTGTCCATTTTATCTATGAATTACCAAAGTTAACAAATTGCTGTAAGTTTTTTATAATATTCCCTTATACATTTAACATATTTTATTATGATAGCACTTCTCTTACTCCCTACTCTGGTAATTTGTTTTCTTGAGTGTCCTGGCTAGAGATTGTCAGTTTTCTTGATAGCTGTTTTTTCTTTCTCTGTTGTTTTTGTTTTTTATTGCATTGATTTCCACCCTGATCTTACTTTTCTGCTTTCTTATGGTTTAATTTGTTCTTCTTTTTTTTTTGAGATGTAGTCTTGCTCTGTCTCCCAGGCTGGAGTGCAGCGTCGTGATCTCGGCTCACTGCAACCTCCACCTCCTGGGTTCAAGCGATTCTCCTGCCTCAGCCTCCTGAGTAGCTGGGATTACAGGCATGTGCCACCATGCCTGGCTAATTTTTGTATATTTAGTAGAGATGGGGTTTCACCATGTTGGTCAGGCTGGCCTCGAACTCCTGACCTCATGATCTGCCCACCTCAGCCTCCCAAAATGCTGGGATTACAGGCTTGAGCCACTGTGCCCGGCTTACTCGTCTTTTTAACAGATTTCTTGAGGTGGAAGCTAAGGTCATTTAATTGAGATTTTTCTTATTTTCTTATTTTATTTATTTATTTATTTTTAGATGGATCTCGCTCCGTCGCCCAGGCTAGAGTGCAGTGGTGTGATCTCGAATCATTGTAACCTCCACCTCACGGGTTCAAAGGATTCTCCTGTCTCAGCCTCCCAAGTAGCTGGGATTACAAGCATACACTACCATACCTGACTAATTTTTGTATTTTTAGTAGAGACTGGGTTTCACCATGTTGGTCAGGCTGGTCTCAAACTCCTGGCCTCAAGCGATCCACCCACCTCAGTGTCCCAAAGTGCTGGGATTACAGGGGTGAGCCTCCGTGTCTGGCCTAATTTCTTGTTTTTTGGATTATAGCTAATTGTGTTGGTTACCAAATATTTGGAGATTTTCTCCATATTTTCTGTTTTGATTTGTGATTTAATTCCGTTGTGGTCGTGAAGCATACATTGTATGAGATTGAGACTTATTTCATGTCCCAGATGATTGTCTGTTTTTGCTAATGTTTTGTGTACACTTGAAAAGAATGTGTATTCCAGCTAGTGTGGTGGCACACGCTTATAATCCCAACACTTTAGAAGGCTGAGATGAGAGGATCCCTGGAGGCCAGAAGTTTGAGACCAGCCTGAGCAACAGCCAGACCTCATCTCTACCAAAAATTTAAAAATCAGCTGGGCCCGGTGGTGGGCACCTGCAGTCCCAGTTACTCAGGAGGCTGAAACAAGAGGATTGCCTCAGTACAAGAGGTCAAGGCCACAGTGAGCCATGATCATGCCACTGTACTCCAGCCTGGGTGACAGAGAAAGACCCTTTCTCAAAAAGAAGCTTATTCTGCTGTTGTTGAGTGGAGTATCCTGTTAGGTCAAGTTGGCTTATAGTGTTATACTAATCTTCTATATCCTTACTCATTTTAATTCTATCAATTATCTATTATTGAGAGTTAACTCCAACTATAATTTTGGATTTGTATATGTGTTCTTGCTTGTTTCTTCATGCTTTCTCAAACTCCGTTTTTAGGTGCATAAACATTTAGGATTGTTACCTCTTAGTTGAGTCTTTATTACTATGAAACAACCCCTTTTAAACCTTATAATATTCTTTGCTGTAAAATTTACTTTTATATTAATATGACCAGCTCCATCTTTCTTTTATTTAATGTTAGCATGGTATACTTTTTTCCAACCTTTTGCTTTTAACCTGTTTATGTTCTTATATTTAAAATGCATTTCTTGTAGGTAGTATATGATTTTGTTGTGCTTTTTAAATATAATCTGACACTCTGCTCTTTAATTAGGGTGTTCAGACCACTTACATTTAATGTGATTATTTATACAGTTGGGCTTAAATCTACTATCTTGCTTTTTGATTTCTCGTTGTCTCATCAGGCCTTGTGTGTGTGTGTGTGTGTGTGTGTGTGTGTCAGCCTCTATCTTCAAGTGATTTTATACCATCCTTTTGTACTGTATAAGACCCTATTGTCGTTATACTTGCATTTCTCCTGTCGTAGAATCTGTATTGTTTGTTTTACTTCCACATAAAGTATAAATGGCACTATATTGTTACTATTTTTTATTTAAACGATCTATTATCTTTTAAGCTGGGCGCAATGGCTCACACCTATAATCCTAGCACTTTGGGAGTCCGAGGAAGGAGGATCACTTGAGTCCAGGAGTTTGAGACCAGCCTTGGCAACATAGTGACACCCTATCTCTACAAAAAATAAAAAAATTATCTGAGTGTGGTGATACGTACCTGTGGTCCCAGCTGCTCAGGTGGCTAAGGTGGGAAAATAGCTTGAGCCCCAGAGGTTTTGGCTGCAGTGAGCCATCATCACTCCACTGCCCTCAAGTCTGGGTGGCAGTGAGACCCTGTCTCAAAATAAATAAACACAGTTTGTTATCTTTACTTTTTTTTGAGACAGAGTATTGCTCTGTCACCCAGGCTGGAGTGCAGTGGTGCAATCTTGGCTCACTGCAACCTCCACCTCCCTGGTTCAAGCAATTCTCCTGCCTCAGCCTCCGGAGTAGCTGGGATTACAAGTGCCTGCCACCACACCCTGCTAAATGTTTTTGTTTGTTTGTTTGTTTTTGTATTTTTAGTAGAGACAATCTCGAACTCCTGACCTCAAGTGATTCACCAACCTCCACCTCCCAAAGTGCTGGGATTACAGGTGTGAGCCCCCACACCTGGCCCATTTTACAAGCATCTGGAGGACTTTCTTTAATATTTCTTTTAGTACTTTGAAAAAATATTTTGCCTTTCCATTTTTATTTTTAAAGTGTTTTTGCCAGCTATAGAATTCTAGATTGAGGACCTTGCCCCCTTGCAACTATCTGCCAGCTTGCATTGTTTTTGATATGTACATTGTTGTCATTCTTTTGTTTGTATGTAAAATGTCCTTTTTTTTTTCTTTTGGCTGTCTTTAAGTTTTTTTTTAATCATTGCTTTTAATCTGTTCAGTTATGATACGTTCTCCTGTAGTTCTCTTTATCTTTCTCGTGCTTGAGGTTTGTTCAGCTTCTTGAAACTTTGGTCTTAATAGTTTCCATCAAATTTGGGAAACTTGCTATTACTCAATTTTTTTTTTTTTTACCCTCTTCTCCCCTTTTATCATCTTCTTCAAGGACTCCAATTACATGTATATTAGGCCCCTTAAAGTTGTCCCAGAGTTCACTAATGTTCTGTTCTTTCTTTTTTTTTCTTTTTTTTTGTGGGGGGTCTTATACCGTATTGCTCCATTTTGGATGATTTGTATTGCTGTGTCTTTAGGTTCACTAATCTGTTGTTCTGCGTTGTCTAATCTGCTGTTAGACATTTAATACATTTTTTTATGTTAGACATGATGTTTTTATCTATAAAAATTTGATAATGCTTATATATTTATTAATTAAACAGATATTTATTAACTTCTTACTACGTTCCTGGCATGAGATTTGACAATTTGTTCTTTATTAATGACAAAGGTTTTTAGTAGAAAGATGAGGGTAAAAGACTAGTTGTACTAGTCTCAAAAGATATCAGAGTAAGTGTCTTTTGAAGCATTTACTGTAAAAATAAACAGAGAATGTGGTACCAAGAACTGTATGGTGATGTCAGGGGAGTGTTTTTATAAGATGAAGATATTTTGTTATTTTTATAATGCTGATGGTTTAGTAGAAAGGGAAAAACAAATGATCCATGGGAAAGAGAAGAGGTAACCTTAAGAAATCTTCACAAGAGTGATTGAGATTCAGTGCCCAAGTAGAGGACAGTAGCTTTAGAATAGAACACCACTACTTCATTGGCACCAGAGGGAAGCAGAGAATATGGGTATAGTTGGGGATAGCTTGGAAGATTTTCCAGTGATAGTTTGGAGAATATTAAAGATTTTGATTGCCTTTGCACTTACCATGTTTGGAACAACCTCCAGCAGTGTTCTTGACACTGGAAATAGAACACTGTACAATTTAAATGTTCTTGCTCTAAGACGGGTATTTAAAGAACATAGGAAAATGCTGTGCCAATGCTTAGAATAGTTCTGGCACAAAGTAGCTGTTCAATGAATGTTTGTTACCGAATTTGGATATATATACTCAAGTAACAGTGTTTAGATTTTGGTGTTTGTGAGACACCTCAGCTACTGACTGATTGTTGCTAAGGTGGGTTGCTTCTTACCGATAGCTTATCTCATTCTCCGAATTTAAGTGGGTACAACTTCATGTGTAATACACCTAAAAGCTCTGTGTGATACTTTAACAGGTACTTACTCTCCATGTGCACTAGCTATATGTACCAAGTCCAATGAGAGGACAGAGAAGGGAGAAAGTTGTTATACCTAGGGAATTTGGGGTTGGCATCCTACAGGAGGTGACACCAATTAGAGTTTGAAGGAGAAGTGTAGGAGTGCTAGCAAGATGTGGGAAGATAAGGAACACATCGGAAAGCACTTCACACCATTGATGAGTCTGAAAGAGCAGTTCACAGGTGGCAAATGGTGCTAAGTTTAGGATCATATTGGGGAGCTGGTTTAGTGTATCATCTCTCTCCTTGAATTGGTCCCATTTAAAAACAACAATTCAATCCCTCTGTTCCATGTGATTCGTCAGTCACTCCTTTTGTTTAGAACAAAACTTACTAAAGATTGATTCATATTTGCTATTTTTCCCTGGTATTTTGCTGGGTGCTATAAGGAAGTGTGAAACAAATGTGTTTTGCCTGTACCAAACATTTGGTTGTAGACATCAATAATACAAAAGAAAGCAATAGGAATTATTTATTAGTGTTTAATTGGATGTGTAGTTGTGTGCATCACACTTAGACATAAGTTGTCTTCTCTTTGTATTCTGTTCTTTACCTAGAACCTCTTTACCTAGGTGCTTCACAAATCTTTATCTTATCTTCTCCTCCCCATCTCCTTCCCTCTTTTCCTTCCCCTTCCACATGCCACTGTTGATACAGTAGCTGCTTTAACATGAATTACAAAAAGGAACCCAGGACGAGGCAAGAGTAATGGCACAAGTGCAGTTTATGCACAGTTGCAGTGTTGGAACAATGATGTTGAAGCCAGAAATGTCTGGAACTGTGAATATCTTCAACTCGGTTATAGAATCATGCTCTGTACAATATATTCTGTAATGAAATGAGGAGTGAATCTGAATATTTTTTATACTAACAGAAGTTGTTTCATATCAGTTATCCCACTTAAAAATGATTTAGACACCTCTCTCTTTTTATCTGTCTCTCTCACACACAGATACACACACACACGCACACCAACACCAAATATGCTATATGTATCTTTTCATAATGTATTTTTAAAAAATAATTAAACCCCCTTCTGTCTTCAGAGTAAAGATGATGTTGGCCTAGCGTGGTGGCTCATGCTTATAATCCCAGCACTTGGGGAGGCCGAGGCGGGTGGATCACCTGAGATCAGGAGTTCAAGACCAGCCTGGCCACCATGGTGGCCCCATCTCTGCTAAGCCCCATCTCTACTAAAAATAAAAAATTAGCTGGGCGTGGTGGCATGCACCTATAATCCCAGCTACTTGGGAGGCTGAGGCTGGAGACTCACTTGAGCCCAAGAGACGGAGGTTGCAGTGAGCAGAGATTATGCCATTGCACTCCAGCCTGGGCAACAAGTATGAAACATCCTACAGGAGTGTAAAACTCCATCTCAAAAAAAAAAAAAAAAAAAAAAAGATGATGTTTTAACAATGAATGAAGTAACTGCTTCCCTAAAAAATATACTTGAGTGGCTGGTTGCGGTGGCTCACGCTTATAATCCCAGCACTTTGAGAGGCCAAGATGGGTAGATCACGAGGTCAGGAGTTCGAGACCGGCGTGGCCAACACAGTGAAACCCCGTCTCTACTAAAAATACAAAAATTAACTGGGTGTGGTGGCGGGTGCCTGTAATCCCAGCTACTTGGAAGGCTGAGGCAGGAGAATCGCTTGAACCTGGGAGCTGGAGGTGGCAGTGAGCCGAAATCGCACCACTGCACTGCAGCCTGGGTGACAGAGCTAGATTCCGTCTCAAAAAAAAAAAAAATATATATATATATATAGTGTATAGATATATATACGAGTGTGTGTATATGTGTATACATATCCGTGTGTGTGTATATACATATACATATACTCGAGTTGGGAAAATAACAATAATATTGTCATTGTTTATGTACTTTTAGTTTTTTGTTACCAAAAAACCACAGTTCTAATGTGAATACTTTAAAGAGCTGAAAAAAATTCCTATTCAGTGGTTTGAACCTATTTGCTAAAAATATTGAAATGCATCCTTCTAATTTATTTTCCTAAATGATTTACAACAGGGAACATGGAAATCTAATTCAACTTCAATAGAATTCTTTACATAATGTATAGGACTGAAATTTTGTTACTGTGATTTAATAAGCATGGTATTTCTTCCATGAGTATAACTATATCTTTGTGGTATCCAGGGAAACCAGATATCAAAAATAAGTCCATCTTGGTGTCATACCTTTGAAGCATTATATTTTTGTGTGTAAGAAAGGTTTTGTTGTCATTCATAAATATATTTAAAAATTACTCTAAAAATGGTATTTAATTTTTGTTATGCCTTTGAAATTGCAGTATTTTAATCTTGTACATATGTTAAGTAGTAATGCATATTCTATACATATTTTGGAGATACAAATGGAAAAATTTCTTAGTAGTGGAGTATATGATAAAAAAACAGCTTGAAGACAAACTTGTTTAAGCTGTAGTTATCTGCTACTGGTGCTACTCCAGTAACCTCATTTTGTATCCTTCACTCCATTCTAGCTTTTGTAAAGCTGTTCTCCACTTAGTAGGCGAGATGGTCCTCACACTGTGCAGATGTAGTTGTGTAACTCTCCTACTTAATAAGCTGCACACACACAGGTCTTTAATATGGTCTATAAGGTCTGTAAACCGTGTGATCTAGCGTTTTAGGTCTTCAGTCTCATATCTCACCACTCTTCCACCTTTACTTTTTCCTCTTTGTGGGCTGCCTTTAAGTTCTTTGTACCAGCCATGCTCTTCCCTTTAAGCTGGACTTTACACATGTTTTCTCTCTGCCTGTGGCACTTAGCCTATCTCTTCCTTTCCCAGTTTATTTCCTATATATCCTTCAGATTTCAATCTGAATGGCAGTTCCTCAGGGAAGCCTTTGCTCATCTTCCTGGCTAGATCATGCACACACACACACACATATACACATATATGCACACAAGCACACAGATACACATGCATGCACAATTACAAACTCAATATAATTATGTGTATTTGTCCTTCATTGTATTTATTACAGTTGTCATTTTACTTTGATTTGCGTGAGTACTTGCAAAGGTAGTAATTATTGACATTCAAATAGATGTTAAGCTCCATGGGGGCAGGGCCCTTGTCAGTTTTTGCTTGTTTTCTCAATACTTTGATACATGAGTAAGTGTGTTGCCAGAGAGTTTGGGTTTCATCCTTAGGAAAAAACAGAGTCATTGGAAGTTCTACGAAAAATAGGAGAGCAGTGATGACGCATACTAAGACTTGGGCTGTAGAAGGGTGAACTGGAGGCTATAGTTGAGTAGAGGAGAGAGACTAGAGCTAGGAAGATCCATTAGAAGGCCATTGTAGGTAAAAAAGATGAGGACCTGAAGTCTTTCCGGTTCAGATGGTCTTGTCTTTGGTGGGTGTTTAAGAGACAGAATCCAGTAGTATTTGTGGACCTGCTGACTATTGTCAGATATAAGACAAAGAAATCAGAGATTATTTGGAATATGGGGCTATTAACTTTTAGGCCATTTACCAAGTAAATGAATATAAGACAATAAACAATTTGAGGGGGTAAAGGAATCTTCATTTTATTTTATTTGTATTATTTGTACAGATAGGATCTTGGTATGCTGCCCAGTCTGGTCTTGAACTCCTGGCCTCAAGCTGTCCTCGTTGCTTAGCCTCCCAAAGTATTGGGATTACATGCTTGAGCCACCACACCCATCTTGGAATCTTCATTTTAAACAGAAGTCACAAAAGTGACCTCTTGCCCACTGCTCTATTTACAGTTTTTTAACAGCAGTACTGAGATGTGATTCACTTACATGTAATTCACCTAGTTCAAGTGTAGAGTTCAGTGGTTTTGAGTTTATTTATAAATCATCAACTCAAAAAGAAACTGTACCCTTTAGCTGTTATCCCTCTTTCCCTCTACCTTCCTAGCCTTAAGCAACCACTAATCTACTCTATCTCTATAGATTTCCCTGTTCTAAACATTTTATATAAATAGAATAATGTAGTATGTGGTCTTTTGTGACTATATTCTTTCACTTAACATTATGTTTTTAGGATGCATCTAAGTTGTAGCATGTAACAGTACTTCATTCCTTTTTTATGGCCAAATAATATTCCAGTGTTTACATATATATCACATTTTGTTTATACGTTCAGCAGCTGATGGACATTTGAGTTGTTTCCACTTTTTGGCTATTATGAATAATATTGCTGTAAACACTTATGTAGAAGTGTTTGTGTGGACATATGTTTACATTTTGTTTGGTTATATACCTAAGAGTGGAATGGCTGGGTCATGTGGTAACTCTGTGTTTACTTATTTGAGGAACTGCCAGAATGTTTCCAAAGCAGCTGTACCATTTTGCATTCTTACCAGGGTTCTGATTTCTCCACATCCTTGTGAACACTTGTTACATCTGTCTTTTTGATTCTAGTCATCCTAGTGGTTGAGAAGTCTTATCTCATTGTAGATTTGTATTTCTATGATGACAGGTGTGAGACATCTTTTCATCTGCTTATTGGCCATTTATGTCTTCCTTGGGTAAATGTTTATTCAGGCCCTTTTCCTCTTTTTTAATTGGATTGTCTTGTTGTTGAATTGTAAGAGTTCTTTGTAGTATATTGTGGATACCAGCCCCTTATCAGATACATCATTTGCAAATATTTTCTCCTATTCTGTGAGTTGTCTTTTCACTTTTTTGATAGCAACCTTTAAAACACAGAAGTTTTAATTTTGATTAAGTCAAGTTTATCTTGCCAAATCCCAGGTCATTTAGATTTGGCACTGTTTTTTTCTAAGGATTTTATAGCTCTAGCTTTTACATTTATAGGTCTTTGGTCCGTCTTGAGTTTTTTTTTTTTTTAATATGATGTGATATAAAGGTCCAGCTTTATTTTGCCCATGGCTATTCAGTTTGCCCAGCACCATTGTTAAAAAGACTATTCTTTCCCGTATAATGGTCTTGGCATCCTCTTGGAAAATCAGTTGAATGTAGAGATAGGTTTTTAATGTTTTTTAACTGCAAAACTATATTTTAGCTCTCTAACTATTTGGGTTGTTCTTTCACAGACAATTCTGTAACTAAAGGAAGATTATGCTTATTTTTAAGTAAGCTTTTAGGAATATTTGTGTAATTTTAGTGCTACATCTTGTACCCAGATTTAATTTTAAGAAATGCATAGTTTGCACATATGGAACAGCTGTTCTGGTCATGAAAATTGAGTTTGGAAAGCCGTGTTTCACTGAGGGTGACATTTTGGCTTCTTTCTATTGGTGCTTCCTGAATGCCGGCCACTATGCTGTTATAGGGCTTACATGGAAGTAAATGACCATCTCTTCCTCATGTTGCTAATGTATATAAAATATTGGGAGCAGGGAGAAGGAGGGAGTAAAATGACATGGAAATATCCATATGGGATTTTTTTTGTCCGTAAAAGTGGTATACCTTTTTTTTTTTTTTTTTTTTTTTTAAGATGGAGTCTTGCCCTGTTGCCAGGCTGGAGTGCAGTGGCGCGATCTCGGCTCACTGCAACCTCCGCCTCCCAGGGTTCAAGTGACTCTCTTGCCTCAGCCTCCCGAGTAGCTGGGACTACAGGTGCACGCCACCATGCCCAGCTAATTTTTGTATTTTTCGTAGAGACGAGGTTTCACCATGTTGGCCAGGATGGTCTTGATCTCCTGACCTCATGATCCGCCAGCCTTAGCCTCCCAAAAAAGTGGTATACTTCTAATGGATAAAGGTTATACAGCTATTTTCACCTAGTACATTGTCTTCGGTATTACCTTTAGTTTTAAATGAAGTGTTTTCTTAAGACCAAGAATTTTAAATTGAAATTATTTATTTTATAAAGGGCTCTAAATAAGGATATGACTACAATGGATGCTGCTGAAAGAATTGAATGATAAAGATTATTAGGTGGCTTAATGCTTTTTGTATTAATCTCTGGGAAAGTCCATTATTGATCACAAAATTGCCAAGGCTGATCAGACAGGATCATTACATTGTTTCTGTGCTTTTTCAGGTACTTGAAGTGTTTTTATGTAATTTAAGCATTTTTCACTAATTAACCTTTCTTTTTTAGTGTCACTTTGTATAATTTTATGTTCCTTTTTCTTAGGAGTCTCAGCAGTCCAATTTTGGCCCTGGAGAACAGAGTGAGTATTTCTTTCCCTCTTTGTTTTCAAATTAAGCTATTTATTGAACATTCAGTTTTCATGGTCACACCATATATAACTTTAGTAATACCTTTACATGTCATATCCTTTTTCGTTTTTCTTTTCTTTTGTTTTTCTGGAGTGTAGTGGTGTGGTCGTAGCTCACTGCAGCCTCGATCTCCAGGGCTCAAGTGATCCTCCTGCCTCAGCCTACTGAGTAGCTGGGACTATGGGCACATGCCACTATGCCTGGCTGATTTTTTAAATTTTTAGTAGAGATAGGGTCTCACTATGTTGCCCAGGCTGAGCTCAAGTGATCCACCTGTCTCGCCTCCCAAAGTGTTGGGATTACTGGTGTGAGCCACCATGCCTTCGTATCCTAATTTTTGTGATCTAATGAGTAGTAGTGGGTTGAGCTGAAAAATTGTTATGCTTTAAAAAATTCAAGAACCGTAAGTCATTGGGGATCAAAATACACTACTTTTATTAAGCATTTGAACTAACAGTTCATGAATACAATTTGATGGGCACCTTGTAAACTCAAGAGTTATTCTTCTTTCTTTTAACTTACTTCATGAAGATACTTGGTTCTATGATGGTAAAACTCCACACAAGAAGGGGTCATTTTATTTAGCTGACCATGGCCCTTTTCTTCTTATATTTGTACAGTCCCTGTTTATTCTTCCTTGGTTTTCTGATCTGGGTAGAAAGTCTGCTGCCTGCTATACCCTCACCTTCACCCTTACTCTTTTGGCCTGTCAGAAGAATTCTGGGGAAGATATTCTTAGGGAATTCAAATATGGTCCCAAGAGATTGTGGTTGTATAGATTGAGAGTGGTAAGATCAGGAACCATTGCAAATGTCTGGGCTTCACCATAAACCTCTGTAACAAAACAGGTATTCTTTTTGCCAAGAGCAGTAACTTCTTAATTAAGGTAGATTTATACTAGTCGTAAGGTATTTTGGAAATGAAAATGTGGAACTTTTTGATCCTTAGTTTATCTTCAGTGATCTTAATGCAGGGATAAAACTCGAAGAATACCTCTTTTGATGTTATGCTTTATCTGTATATCAATTTCTTAGTTCCACCTTAAAGGCCGTAGCTACAGGAAAAAGGGATCTGACATTGTTAATATGCAGAAAATGTTGAAATGCAGAAAATAGCTAACTATAGGCCAGAGAATTTACATTTTCTCTCTTCTTTTTATTTCCTTTTTTTTCTCAGCTTGTTTTCCCTAGTCATCTTCTTTTAATAATGCTTCATCCTTCTACTCTTCTCCCATTCTCTTTTCTGAAAGCTGTTCACAAATGGGATCATAAGCTGCCTCTACTCACTATTTGTGTTTCTCACTTTGTTTGTTTTAGAGCTATTTCTATATCAGCATAAAGCTCTAGCTCATTGTTTTAACCTTAAAATTGTTATATGAAAATATCTTAATTTATTTCACTTGTCCCCTATCGATGGACATTTTTTTTCCAGTTTTTGCCATTACAAACCAGGCTATGATAAACATTCCCGAGGGTGTGCTTGTGTGTTCGTGTATTCCTCAAGATTATACCTGTAATATAAATTCCTTTCATTGGAATTACTCAGTCACTTAGCAGTATAGTTACTTACAGTACTGAGAAGGTATTACCAGATTGCCCTTCAAGAAGATCTTATGAGTTTACAGTCCTACCAGCAACATGTGCACATGCTTATTTCCCCTGTAGTCACCAGTATCTCATATTATTGGGCCTTAAGGTGTTGCCAGTTTGGTGGTTGAAGAATTATATTTCATTGTTTGATTTACATTTATTTGAGGGTATTTTACATAGACATTTTACAGTCTAAATAGCCATCCTTTAGTTGCTCACTTCATTCTTTTTGTTCCAGAAAGATATAATCCTTCTAAAACTTCAAATGGGCACCAATCTAAATCGTAAGTTTATTGCTTAATGAGTTTAATGTTTATCGTTTTTGCTAAAAGTTACCTGTAATTTCTGGGTGTTTTGAACAGTATTTAGAAATATTGAGGCTGGGCAGGGTGGCTCACACCTGTAATCCCAGCACTTTGGGAGGCCAAGGCAGGCAGATCACGTGAGGTCAGGAGTTCGAGACCAGCCTGGCCAACGTGGTGAAACCCCTTCTCTACTAAAAATACAAAAAATTAGCCAGGCATGGTGGTGAGCACCTGTAATCCCAGCTACTTGGAAGGCTGAGGCAGGAGAATTACTTGAACCTGGGAGGCGGAGGTTGTAGGGAGCCAAGATCATGCCACTTCACTCCAGCTTGGGCCACACAGCAAGACTTGGTCTCAGAAAAATTAAAAAGTAAAAGAAATATGACCTTTTAAGGCATGAGCATGCAAATTTTTATGTAAAGGGTCAGATAGTGAAATATTTAGGCTTTCAGAGCCACATAGTCTGTGATTTGACTGCTCAGCTCTGCCATTTGTAGTATGAAAGCAGCTGTAGACTCTTAAGTGTGGCTGTATTCCAACCACACTCTTTAAAACAATGTGGTAGGTTGGATTTGGCTTGTGGGCCACAGTTTGCCTACCTTTGCTCTGAGATCATGGTTTTTTCTCATCTGAGAGTTGTATGTGTATGTTTTTGTGTGTATATTCCTAATTTATATTTAATAAGTCATAAAATAAAGACAGGATTCTTCTTTAGGCCAAGCCCTTCATTTAACCACTAGATTAAGTAACATACATAGTTTGTACTGTCTTTAAGTTTTCTTATTTTTATTTTGTTGGTAGAAGCAGGAATATATATAAAAATGTAACAGGGTAATGTATTGGATGAAAATAAATTCCAGCTTAAAGAATGAACTCCTGAACTCCTGAGACCACAAGTTAACTCAGTGATAAAGCAAAGTTCTAAAGAAGCAGTGACTACAGTGCCAGCTTTCTATGCCATAGTCACAGACTATACTGTGATGACCCTAGCCTGGTAGCACTTCAGCTGAATATAAGAACTAAGAATGAAAATACATGAACACAAAAAGTACCCCCCTCACTGCTGAAAAATTCAAATTATACTCCTATTCATCATGTTTATTTGTAAAGAACGGATGTGTACTTACCATGTATATACCTATCACTTTGGTTGTAAGGGAACCAAAGCGTGCAGGGCCCTGAGCAGTCTGGTAAAAGCTTTGACATATTCACATGTGTAAACAAGTTCATTGAGCTGCCATTGTTAAATCATAAGGGCTGAGAGAATTCAGACTAAGTACATTTCCTTAGAGGAAAATCAGTCATAGAAATAGATGCACTAAGCCCCTGTCTGAAAGAAGACTCTTTTTTCCCTGTTCTGTTTAATTGGGCCAGTCTTAAAAATCATCTGGTTACTTTATTTCAAGGTGATTTTTAATATGTAATATTTTGAACTTAGAGTCAGACATAGAAATGTTGGTTAAACTTTGAGGGGGAAAAGTACAAGTGGTTAATAGAGTGAAAGAAGATTTCCTTCTCACCGATTGGAGATTGTCATGAAATTTTAAGAAAGGTAATGGAATTACTGGTAATGAGAAATTAGACATTTTCCTAGTTGTAGTTCTTCCTAAGCTTTGTATTAATTTTTCCTCCCATGTAAAAAGACAAGGAATGTTTTGTGGACTGTTACATAGAAAATTTTAAGTTTAATGGTTTTGATTTTATGACCTTAAAAGAAAATTTACATCTTTAATTTTGCTTTCAAAAACAAATTCCAGAAACTGTCAGCTTATAGTATTTGTGTGTGTGTGTTTTAATTGATTTGAATTTTGATGAAGGGAGATTTTGGAACTTGGGAGATTTTTTTGTTTTGTTTTGTTTTGTTTTTTTGAGACAGAGTCTCGCTCTGTCGCCTAGGCTGGAGTGCAGTGATGGGATGTCAGCTAACTGCAACCTCCAGCTCCCGGGTTCAAGCGATTCTCCTACCTCAGCCTCCCGGGTAGCTAGGATTACAGGCGCCCACCACTACGCCAGGCTAATTTTTGTATTTTTAGTAGAGACAGGGTTTCACCCTGTTGGCCTGGCTGGTCTCAAACTCATGACCTCAGGTGATCCGCCAACCTCAGCCTCCCAAAGTAGTGGGATTACAGGCATGAGCCACCGCACCCAGCCAGAACTTCGGAGTTTTAAAAATACATACATAGCCATTTCTGCTATATAGCCAGGACTTTTACCCAAAATATTTATTTCTACAGAGGGTACTTTGTTTCATAGCAAGGCATTTATGAACTAGAACTTTGGCTTAGGAAACTGTTCTAGTTTTCACAGTTACCCAGTTGTCAACAGTTATACTAACCTCTCTTTATGGAACATGGGGGACAGAGGAAGAATTGCTTGATGCTTTCATTTTATCTTCCTTCTTTTTAGGAATTATATCTCTCTAGTGGATTGTTGGGTATGACTTTGTTAATTTTTAATAATGAATGTGTGTGTACAACAACTAGGGGAAAAGTTAGAGATTACAGAACTGAATATGAGAGTTCATAGAAAGTAGCTTTTGTTTAATTAGAAAAGGTGAATATTTTATTCATGGGAAGGATAGCGCTTAGGAATGGTAAAATTCCTCCATTCTCAATTTTGAGATTTTGAACCAAACCAGACAGAATAAGACTTACTGGTGTTTTGTTTTTTGGTTAAATTTTTGGCTACCACAGTGATTATTTCTAGAATTTGTAGTAGATATTTAGTACTCTGGCATACCATGTAAACTGTTCCAAAAATAATAATTCTTTCTGCCTTTTCCCTCTAGTATGTTGAAAGATGACTTAAAACTAAGCAGCAGTGAAGACAGTGATGGGGAACAGGTGTGTCTACTATTGTATTATTTTGCCAGTCTCATATAGTATTTTCATTGTATTTTATAAAAATGATAATTGGATAATGTATTTATTACTTAAAATAAGTTTCTTATAAGCTTTCTGACACTGGAATGTTGTGGTTTTCTTCTCTGTTTTTAAATCTCCGTTTTTTTCTTATATTTTTAAAAAATTGGGTTTTCCTCAACATTTATTATGGATCAAAACATACTCATGAAGCAGTAGAGTATTGACAGTAATAACTATTAACAAAGCTTTTGATCTTATTCTGGCAATTCAGTTACTCTTTAGGTAAAAACAGTATAAGTGCTAAACATTGTTGCACACATTAGAGAAGCCAGTTTTTTCTGTTAAGAGTTCAGATGTTATTCACACTAAGCAAATAGAATACTGTTTATTCATTCACAGATTCCTTCTTATGTTTTAATTTTAGGATTGTGATAAGACAATGCCGAGGAGTACACCAGGAAGGTGGGCATCCTTTTCTTTTCTGTTTTATTGGTAAGAGTTGGGTCAGCCTGATAACATTGCAGGGATATAATAAGTGGCCTTATAAGTAAATATCAATTTTGATAATGGTTGTACAACTCTGTAAATTAACTAAAAGTCATTGAATTATACACTTAAAGTGGGTGTTTTGTGTATTATACCTCAAACTGTTTTTAAAAGGTGAGTATTAATAGCTAAGTAGCACATCAGAAACTTTAAAAAGAATTACTCATTTCATTTACAGTGAAGTTCTGGATTCATAGAATTATAGCAGTCTAACACATAGTAAACATTTTAAAGAAAGTTGCGGCCGGGCGCGGTGGCTCACGCCTGTAATCCCAGCACTTTGGGAGGCCAAGGCGGGCAGATTACCTGAGGCCAGGAGTTTGAGAACCACCTGACCAATATGGTGAAACCCCGTCTCTACTAAAAGTACAAAAATTAGCCGGGCGTGGTGGTGGACGCCTGTAGTCCCAGCTACTTGGGAGGCTGAGACAGGAGAATTGCTTGAACCTGGGAGGCGGAGGTTGCAGTGAGCTGAGATCGTGCCACTGCATTCCAGCCTGGGCCACAGAGCAAGACTCCATCTAAAAAAAAAAAAAAAAAAAAAAAAAGAAAGAAAAGAAAAAAAAAGAAAGTTGGTTGTCCGATTTGGATGTTTTCTTGTTGTCAGTGTAAAATAAACTTTGGACATTTGTATATTTCATCTCTTTTAGTAACTCTGAACCTTCACACCATAATAGTGAAGGAGCAGATAACTCCAGGGATGATTCTAGTAGCCACAGTGGATCTGAAAGCAGCTCTGGATCTGACTCAGAGAGTGAAAGTAGTTCCAGTGACAGTGAGGCAAATGAGCCATCCCAGAGTGCATCTCCCGAGGTGAGACAGAGGCGGTGGGGTACTTTCCATAGGCCCTCTCAGGGTCCTTGGTGATGTCCATTTAAAACCTGATCCAAATATAAAAGGAGAAGGAAAGAAGGTTCCACAGTCTGACAAAAAGAAATTGTACTGTGTACCTTTGAGGAAACCTAGATGGTTCCTTGTTGTTTGAGCAAATTCGGTCTAGTTTAGGAACTGCTTGGCATATTACAGGTCACTAAAATATTGTGTACCTTTAGTATGGTCTTTTATTTTTATGACTCAACATGGTAATTGATGTTCTGCAGTTAAAAAATCTCTCTTTGTACCTACATCATTTGTTTACTTTCTGGAATTAAATATTTTGTATGGTAATTTGTAGTTATGCCTTTGAAATTGGATTCTTGAATAGGAATATTTGCTATTTAAAGGTCATATGTAACATTAAGCTTATCTTCTTTTTTTTTTTTTTTTTTTTTAGACGGAGTCTTACTCTGTCACCCAGGCTGGAGTGCAGTGGCTCAGTTTTGGCTCACTACAATCTCCGCCTCCCGGGTTCAAATGATTCTCCTGCCTCAGCCTCCTGAGTAGCTGGGATTACAGGCGTGCACCACCACACCTGGCTAATTTTTGTATTTTTAGTAGAGACGGGATTTCACCATGTTGGTCAGACTGGTCTCAAACTCCTGATCTCATGATCTGCCCACCTCAGCCTCCCAAAGTGCTGGGATTACAGGTGTGAGCCACCATGCCTGGCTGCTTATCTTCTTATTCAGATGATAAGAGCTAATAGTCAATACTCAGCCCTTTGCTTTGGTTCATAGAGAACCGTTTGTTTTTGTTACATTAGGCATTATGGTTTTTCCTCTTCTTTGAGCTTGTGAAGGAGGGAGAATGCTTCAGTATCGGAAAAAAATACATATTTCTTTGTTTTTCAGCCTGAACCCCCGCCAACAAACAAATGGCAACTTGATAATTGGCTGAATAAAGTGAATCCACATAAAGTGTCACCCGCTTCTTCAGTGGACAGTAACATCCCATCATCTCAAGGCTACAAAAAGGAAGGCCGAGAGCAGGGCACTGGGAATAGCTACACTGATACAAGTGGACCTAAAGAAACGAGTTCCGCCACTCCTGGACGAGACTCCAAAACCATCCAAAAGGGATCAGAAAGTGGGCGTGGGAGGCAGAAATCTCCTGCACAGAGTGACAGCACAACACAGAGAAGAACTGTAGGCAAAAAACAACCCAAAAAGGCTGAGAAGGCAGCTGCTGAAGAGCCTCGTGGAGGCCTGAAGATAGAAAGTGAAACCCCTGTAGACTTGGCTAGCAGCATGCCCTCCAGCAGACACAAAGCAGCCACCAAAGGCTCAAGGAAACCCAATATAAAGAAGGAGTCTAAGTCTTCCCCTCGACCTACAGCAGAGAAAAAGAAATATAAGTCAACAAGTAAATCTTCTCAGAAATCAAGGGAAATCATAGAAACAGATACCTCATCCTCAGATTCAGATGAAAGCGAGAGCCTTCCTCCTTCCTCACAAACTCCTAAGTACCCCGAGAGCAACAGGACTCCTGTTAAACCCTCCTCAGTGGAGGAAGAAGATAGCTTTTTTCGGCAACGAATGTTCTCTCCTATGGAAGAGAAGGAACTTCTTTCTCCCCTCAGTGAGCCTGATGACAGGTACCCACTTATTGTGAAGATTGACCTGAATCTTTTGACTAGAATACCAGGAAAGCCTTACAAAGAAACAGAGCCGCCCAAGGGGGAAAAGAAAAATGTGCCAGAAAAGCACACGAGAGAGGCTCAGAAACAAGCCTCAGAAAAAGTTTCCAACAAAGGCAAGAGGAAGCATAAGGTTTGTGAAGGGTTTTGTTTGTTTTGAAACATCAGAATCTGAAATGCGGGGGAAATCTCAGTAAGCCACGAAGTAACAAGGTGGGTCATAAGCTGTGAAGGAAAATAGTGGGTAAACCCAAGGCCCAGGTGAGGCTACATCTGGAACAGTCTCTTGAGGATTTCTGTGCTTCTGCCTGTGTCCTTCAATAAAGCAGAATAGTTGCTAATGAAATAAGAAATGAGTCAGTGCTTTTCAGCATGTGCTGGCCACTGTAGAGGTTAGAGAGCAGCAACTTGCAAACAGGCATTTGCAACATTCTCAACATTTTGGTTTTAGGTGTTTTTAGTTTGGATATGTACTCCCTGGATTGTTATAATCCCTACCATTCTCTTCTGTCGTACACCCAGACCAAGTCACACTTTAAATAACTAATCTGCTATGCACCTCTATGCCCCAGCTTATTTTCCTTAACAAAGGTCAGAACTAAAAATATTGCTGGCTCATAGCCAGCTCTCAACCCTAAATACTTCCAATATAATTTTGGATATAGAGGCAAAATTTGTACATTTAAGGTCTGCTTTTCTTAGACTGAGGAAGTGTGAAAACTCACACATGTCTATGATTGGAGGATAATAATCATACAATGAAGAGATCCGAATCACTACATATATAGAGACTCTGTGGGAAAAACAGCCTGATCTTTTCAACTCTAGTGAGGAATTTTCAGGAGAATGTAAAGTTTTAAGTAGTCTATATCAAAGAATACTATAATTTCCTCTGATACATGTGTATGATTGTGAAAGACCAGAAGTTAAGCTTGAGTAGGTGAACAGATAGGTACCAGAATGGCCTTACCAAGTAAATTTAGAACACAAACACCACTCCAGTTGACCTGAGAATCACATATCCTACAGGGAGAGTAGAGCACTTTCTTAAAATGGAGTGAGATATCTTCCTCTCCTTTTCATAAAACCACAGTGCCATGTGCAGATGATATATATTCAGACAAATTAGAATAATACCTCACTTCTTTTTTGAATCTTTAAAAATTGAAATTGTCCACATTATTTAAATTTTTAGAAGACCAAAGCTTAGTACTCTCCATACTATACCTAATGAGTTTCCATTATCATAGTATAGAGATGTTTTGCTCAACTAGTTAAGCTGTTTAGAGCTGCTGGCCCCTGTAGCCCGCAGCCTCAGATCGCTGGACTTGGCTGTGGGATTTAATTCATAGAATTATGTGGAATAAGAACTTGTGTATGATAGACTCTGATCTTTAGGAAACTAGGAGATTTTTTATGGAATTTTAAAAAATGGTCCTTTTGTGCTTAAAAAGTATTACTTTTTTTGTAAGATTGTATTTTTCTTACTTTTAGAGACAGGGTCTTACTCTGTCACCTAGGCTGGAGTGCCATGGCATTCATAGCTCACTGCAACCTCAAACTCCCAGGTTCAAGTGATCCTCCCTCCTCAGCCTCTCGAGTAGCTAGGACTACAGGCATGCGACCCCACACCTGGCTAATTTTTTATAGAGATGGTGTCTTGCTATATTGCCCAAACTGGTCTCAAACTCCTGGAATCAAGCAGTCCTCCCACCTCAGCCTCCCAAAGCACTGGCATTACAGGTGTCAGCCACCACACCTGGCCCTTTTATAAGGTATTCAAACATTTAAAATACAAAGTGTCAAGGGCAGTACCTGGAGATAAAGCAGGTAGTACTAAGAGAAGACCCAGTTAAGGGTAATGAAGGATGTAGATTTCTTTTTCTCATATTTTCATTTGTCTGTCTTTATTCATTTGTATAGGGGAACAGATTCTTTTGTTATGGTAGAATATTTGCATTCTCGTGCCCTGATATTCGAAGCAAAAGGAAAACTTAGATTCACTTAGAAAAGTAACATTGGCAATGGATGGGCCCACCACTTGTGTTTTCCATCAGAAAGTTTTTTGAGTCACTAGGCTGTGCTATAATCAAAAGTATGGACCATAAAAAATGTTGGCAAAGTTGTGAAAAAGTTGGAACTTTGATACGGTGCTGATGAGAATGGAAATGATACCACTGCTTTGGAACATAGTTTGGTAGTTACTGAAAAAGTTAAACATAGAGTTACCTTTTGATCTGCAGTTGTACTGCTAGGTATATATCCAAGAGAAATGAAAACATATATCCACACAAAAACTTGTACTTGAATGTTCATAGTAGCATTATTCATATTAGCCAAAAAGTGGAGACAACCCAAATGGCCATCACCTGATGAGTGACTAAACGAAATGAATAAATTCTATGCAGTGAATACTATTCAGCCATAAATGAGAATGTAGTACTGATCCATGCTGCAACATGGATGAACCTTAAAAATGTTACACTAAATGAAAGGAGCCACAAAGGCCACATATATTGAATGATACCGTTTTCCTGAAATGTCTAGAATAGGCAAATCTATAAAGATGAAATGTGATTGCCTGTGGGAGGAGGAGATGGGGAGTGACTACTAATGGGTATAGAGTGTGTTTTCAGGATAGTGAAAATATTTAAAATTCATTAAGCTGGGTGCGGTGGCTCACACCTGTAATCCCAGCACTTTGGGAGGCCAAGGCGGGCAGATCATGAGGTCAGGAGATTGAGACCATCCTGGCTAACACGGTGAAACCCCGTCTCTACTAAAAATACAAAAAATTAGCCGGGAGGTTGAGGCAGGAGAATCGCTTGAACCCAGGAGGTAGAGGTTGCAGTGAGCTGAGATCGTGCCACCGTACTCCAGCCTGGGCGACAGAGCGAGACTCCATCTCAAAAATAAATAAATAAATAAATAAAATTTCATTGTGGTGATGGTTGTACAACTCTAAATACACCAAATGTTACAGAATTGGGCACTTCTAAAGAGTGAATTTTATGTTATGTAAATTATATCTTAATTATAATTACACAGATACCATCTCCCAAATCATTACACTGAAAAGATGCCATCTTAGAGACTGTAGGAAATCTGTTTCAGTCTTTCGGTTCTGTGTATCTAAAATAGGAGACCTCAGCCTTAAAACCTCATCTTTTTGAATATTATTTAAATGAATTATTGTGCTTCTCTTTTATCTTCTTTCTGATGCCTAATCATGGATAAACTCTTTGTGGGTAGCTAGTGCTGGAAGCTGAAGTTAGCTGAATAAAAATCAGACCACAGTTTCTATTTTTCATCTAGAATGAAGATGATAACCGAGCCAGTGAGAGCAAGAAACCCAAAACGGAGGACAAGAATTCAGCAGGCCATAAGCCATCCAGCAACAGAGAGTACGTTCCCAAAACACGTTGCATGCTAGTGTTGTTAATATATGTGTATCATTTGATAGTGGGTACTTTCTAACATGCTCTGAGTGTTCCTTTTAGTAAGCAAGTGTTATATAAATGCATACACATAACATATGCCAAATAGTGGCAGCTTTCGCTTTTAGCTAATAGGGATGGAAAACATTCAGCATTTAATTAGTTCTTCCTTTCTTCATTTTTTATTGGGGTAGGGGTGAGTATGGGGGGAGAACTAAAGTAAAGCTATGCCACTTTCTGGTTAGATGGCAAACTTATCTGTAATTTCCAAGAGACTCGTTGCCAGCTTAAAAGTGGTAATCCCTTCATTCACCATTCATCAATTTGTTCATTCAGCCAATATTTATTGAGTACTGCTGAGTGGTAGGTCAGTTTTTGATCCTGGATATACAGCCACGGGAATAAAAACAGAGAAGATGCCTACCTTTGTGGAATTTACAATCTTATTTTGTTTTATAGAAATCATGTGTCCTAGTAATCAAATGGGGAAAAACAGATTTGTCTTGAAAGCAGACAAAGAGAAATGGAAAAATCAATTACCCCTGTATTACTGTGTGGAGAAATGAAGGCATTCGTTTGGTTTGGCAGGTCATCTAAGCAGAGTGCTGCAAAAGAAAAGGAGTTGTTGCCTTCTCCTGCTGGGCCTGTTCCTTCAAAAGATCCAAAAACAGAGCATGGCTCTCGGAAGAGGACTATTAGTCAGTCTTCTTCCTTAAAGTCAAGCAGTAACAGCAACAAGGAGACGAGTGGCAGCAGCAAAAACAGTTCCTCCACATCAAAGCAGAAGAAGACCGAAGGGAAGACTTCCAGTAGCTCCAAGGAGGTTAAGGTAAAGTGTTGGGGGCCTGGGGCTTTTGAAAAATCACTCAACTAGCCATGTGACTTTTCCAGGGTGACACTGTGCTTTGAAATTATTGTAACATCTCAGTAAATACATAGGCCTATGCCTTTTACCCTCTATATGTAATTATCCTGATAAATGAATACAGTGATGTAAGACTGTGAAGGCAGTAAGTCAGCTGGTCACATACATATTGAAATAAAAACCCCTGCGTACGGTGGCTCATACCTGTAGTCCCAGCTATTTGGGAGGCTAAGATGGAAGAATCATTTGAAGAATTTGAGTCCAGCCTGGGCAACGTGGTGAGACCCTGTCTGTAAAAGAACTTTAGAATTAAAAAAAAAAAAAAGAAAAGAAACCAGTAATTGGAAAAGTTGGTTATGGAAGTTTTTAAAATAAGAACTAAGTGGTTCTAGTTGCTAAGATTGAGTTCTTGTATATTGTTTGAAATAGGCTTTGAGTTTCTCAGAATTATACTTTACAAACAAGTTATATTACGTAAAGTGACAAAGCAATCATTTGACTTTGATTCATAAAATAGAAAAAGAAATCTTTAGCTAAGTTAGCACTGAAATTATTTCTAATTATTATTCCTAGGATACTCACAATGTAGGGGAGCATTCTTCATGTTTATAGTTGGAGATTTGGATCAAAGGAGCTTTTTCAAGGCTGTACTTTAATAGTCACTCACCCTCAATTTGTTTACCAGGTTGTTTGCCTTCTGAACTGTTCTGATCAGGAGCAAATTTACTCAAATCAGAAAATAACTATTATTTAGTAAGCAAAGGTTTGAGAGTTGAAAAGTAAGACTCCTTAAAGCTATTATATTTATTAACTGTGGTAAAATTAAAATTTTTTAAATTGAGATTATTTTAATTAAGAACTTCTCAAATTAAAATACACAGAAAGCTTTTCCTCTAGCCTAACAACCTCCTTCTGTAGTAGTTTAGTGTTAGCACAAGGTGCTTAGGACCTTGACTCTTATATTGGCCTGCTTCATTGCTCCAGTTCTCCATCTGCCTGCTGATGGTTTTTCTCCATTTCCCATCCTTTAACTGTAGGATTTGAGGCCTCTGTGCTTGCTTCTTGAATCCTGCTATTGCTTTTTTTTTAAATTTTTTATTCTATTTTATTTATTTATTTATTTGCTTTTAAATAAGTGAGCTGTCCTCATTTGGATTCTGCTATCTCATAGGTAAAAATCACTGTGTATGCTTCTATCACACACAAGAAGGGAGCTTCTTCAAGAAGTTCGTCAGCTTCTTGAAAGCAGGGATTTGTGTCTTACTTTGTGTTTTATCTGGTGCTTAACTTGCTGGGTAATGAGGAAATATTTGTTGGATCGAATGTAGTCATTTGGTACTCTGTTGTTTTCAACAAAATATAGAATAGGGCCTTACCAGTTTGGTTTCAGTAGCTCTTGGCACTTAACAGTTATTGAAGTTAATGTCTGTTAGTCTTGACAATTTCCAAGTTAGGCAGTAACATTTGAGTTTATTAGAGAACAATCTGTAATTTAGTTAGGAAATATGCTATTTTTTATTCTATCAAGTAAAGAAAAAATTAGATCTGAAAAACCAACATTACACATTGTTTTTATATAAGAAAACTGTGTTTAAATATTTGGAAACTTATTTTCAGAAATCCTCTGAAAAGCAAATCTGAATGTAGGTCCTTATGGGTCTATTTATAAAACATAGAGGGGGCCAGGCATGGTGGCTCACGGCCTGTAATTCCAACACTTTGGGAGGCTGGCTGGAGGATTGCTTGAGCCCAGGAGGTTGAAGCCACAGTGAGCCATGATTACACCACTGCACTCCAGCCTAGGCAACAGAGTGAGACCCTTTCTCAAACAAATAAATAAATAAAACAGAGGAAAAGCTATCCTAGTGATGTTACAGTACAACATAATATTCAGAAAGCCATTTCAAAGTATAATTATATATTTAAAAATTTTATATTTTTTATATAAATATAAAAAATTTTATATTGGGTAAATTGTTAGGTAAAGTAAAATTATATATTATTGAGTTTTCTAATGTTGAAACATCCATGCATTCCTGGAATAAATTCCACTTGTTTATGGTGTTTTATTATGGAAAAATGTATATTCGTTTTATTAAAGATAGGGCTGGATGGAAGGCAGTTGAGAGAGAGTCATAGCTCTTTCATAAGGGGCTATATTGATAGAAGGCAGAATAGACATATAGCCAGGTGCAGTAGTACATGCCTACGGTCCCAGCTTCTCAGGAGGCTGAGGTGGGAGGATCACTTGAGCCTAGGAGTTTAAGATCAATCTGGGCAACATAGCAAGACTCCATCTCTTAAAATAAAAAAAAGACATGTGGATGAGAGGCAGAGTAAAGTTTAAGAAAGTAACTAGGCTTTTGAAGTCTGGCAATTCTGAATTTAAAACTCAAATTCCAGGAATGCCACTTAAAACCTGTTTGAACTTAGGCAAGTTACTCATCCTCCTTGAGACTGCTTTTTCATTTTATCTTAATAGCAGTACTTATTTCATAGGTTTGTTAAAGGATTAACAATAATCCTAAGTACTTAGTTAACTTAGTGCCTGGTAAGTAGTAAGCACATAATAAATATTAGATGCTATTAATATTATTGCTGTTTTTATTGACCAGTAAACTACCAATAAATTTTGCCGTAAGTAGTGCTGCCATTTTCATACTAGGCTTTTGTCTTCCTTATGTTTTAACAACTGCCTAGGCCAGTGCCTGACATATAGTAGACCCTTATATAAATATTAGAATGAATATTTCAGTTATATAAAATGGACCTTTTTTTTTAAAGTTTACATTTTGAAGTTTATAAAAGTTTTGTAACAAGGAAATTCATTACGAAAGGCAATGAAATTTTGTTTCCTTTTTACCAGTGGCTGAAGAAATGCTATTAGTTTCATTTTTCATCTCCTTACAGTTTTCATTGTAGTTATGTATTTTTTTGGTCAGGAAAAGGCTCCAAGTAGCTCCTCTAACTGTCCTCCATCTGCACCAACTCTTGATTCTTCTAAGGCTCGGAGAACAAAGCTTGTCTTTGATGACAGGTAAGATAATATGATTTTCTGTATCTGTATTTAAGAAATGATTCCAGTCAGCATATAAGAAACTCGTTTTAATTTCTATCATTGGCCGGGCGCGTTGGCTCACGCTTGTAATCTCAGCTCTTTTGGAGACCCAGGCAGGCAGATCACGAGGTCAGGAGTTTGAGACCAGCCTGACCAACATGGAGAAACCCTGTCTGTACTAAAAATACAAAAATTAGCTGGGCATGGTGATGCACACCTGTAATCGCAGCTATTCAGGAGACTGAGGCAAGAGAACTGCTTGAACCTGGGAGACAGAGGTTGCAGTGAGCCGAGATTGTGCCACTGCACTCCCGCCTGGGTGACAGAGCGAGACTCTGTCTCAAAAAAAAAAATCTATCATTGATCAGAAGGATGTATACTTATGTATGATCTGCAGAATATTCAGGTTTCAATTTGAAAAGTATCCACTAGTCCAAGTACTGCTTCTTTAGCTTAACTCCATGACTCCCATGGGGGATGTGAATGATCTGCCTTCCAGTAGAAGAATCTTACTACTGCTGATATCACTGTTAAAATAGAGGGTTTCTTAGATGAGGAAGAGCAATATTGTTTTCTCCTCTATTTTAATAAAAGGTAATTTCTCCTACTCACATTCTATTTATGCTTAATCTTTCAATCAACTTGAGTAACTTAGTATTTGATACTAGGGAGCTTGATTTCTATTTTCCTAATTAGGTTTGCCATGAGTTGGTCAAAACAACTTATGCTTTTAACCTGATATAAACATTTGTCAGAAAATACTGAAACAGATACCTAGTAATAGCTCATTTTCTTTGCTTGAGGACATAAAAACTGAGGGATACTAGATACTGAAATGAACTAGTATTATGAAAATATTTACTATTCTATTTATAATGAAAATTTATCTTGCAGAAATTATTCAGCAGACCATTATCTACAAGAAGCAAAAAAGCTAAAGCACAATGCAGATGCATTGGTATGTAAATATTCTCGTTACATTTACATATTTAATCAAATTAACTTAAGTAATCTTCTGATGTTTGTAGCCATAGTAGATCACTACTCATTACTTGCATTCTCCTTTCTTCAGTCTGATAGGTTTGAGAAAGCTGTGTACTATCTTGATGCTGTGGTATCTTTCATTGAATGTGGGAATGCATTAGAGAAGAATGCTCAGGAATCCAAATCCCCATTCCCTATGTATTCAGAGACGGTGGATCTCATCAAGTAAGTGGAAAAACTTGGCAGATCATTGGCAATAACATTATTTCTCTGGTCCATCAAGGAAGGGGCTGATATATAGTAAACTGAAGAGGGTGTATAATCCTTTAATGTCCTTGGATAAAGAAGAAGTAGATACTTCAATGAGTATTTTTGCTTTTATTTAGGTTTGAAATTCTAATGTTTTGAGGACAAGTGAACTCATAAGATCAAGGTGAAGTATTCTGTTTGTCATTTGTTTGTTATTGTAACTCAACAGATACACTATGAAGCTAAAGAATTACTTGGCACCAGATGCTACAGCTGCAGATAAACGACTCACAGTACTTTGGTGAGTTTTCTGTGTTCTAGCCTCTGCTAGATACAGACAGTTCTATAATAAATAGTGCTGTGTGTGCTCTTCTGAATGTTTTCCTTGAATCGGACTTCTGTAATCCTGTCTTAAATCTGTTCCTGATGGGTCAAGCAGGAAGTAACTCAAAATTCCTACTGAAAGGTTTGAGTTGTTGTCAGTCTCTGATCCATTTCCCTCTTGATGAAAGCCTTGGCTTTGTGAGACTGATAGTAGAAACCTCCATGGTCTTGAGTAATCACTTTTCCACACTCTTCTTTTGGTACCCGCTCTCTCCATTCGCATATACTTTTCCTTAGGGAGCAAGCATCTAGTTTGTTCAGAATAAAGGATGTGACTTGTTTGCTTCATCCCAGTGAGATATTATCAGTTCAGTTGTTATAGGTCTTTACCTGGCACTGTGTTTAACACTGGGACTGCAGCTAAGAAGAAAACTAACACAGCCCTATTCATCATGAAGTATAGTCTAGTGTGAGAAGACAAATCTAATCATCATACAAGTCCATATGAATTAAGTATTTTGAAAGAAAAGTATATGTAACTGTAACAGTAGAGGGTAGGGAGACCTACTCTATTTAGAGGGAACAACATATACAAGGGCTGGATGGTGGAAAGTCATGGGAAACTTTCAAGGAACTAAAAGAAGACCAGCGAGAAGTTGGTGTGACTGGAGAGATAGGCAGGGATGATCCTGCATGGTCTTTGTAAGCTATGTTGTAGTTTGTAATATTTGCAGTTGAGTTTCCTAGTTTTTGTCTTTTAATTTTAGATTGTTTACACTTTGGTTTGGAAATTCTACCCCTTCGTAATTTTTAAAACTTCATGACATGTTGGTGTCCTATGGATAAGGTTTGGATTTTGGAATGTCAGCAAATAATGAGAGGCTCGTCCAAGGCTTCTTAGCCATCTTCCTCTCCCTAAGATGTGTACCACAATAAGAACACATCTGTTGGTTTTGCGTAACGGTTAATGTTGTGGCCTATGCCGTGGTCACATGAGCCAGTCTCCTGCACAATGCAAAGGCTGTCTATGCAAATCTGGCCAGAGTTTGCTGTCCTGGTAAATAAGCTGCCCTTTTCCATTGGCTAGCCTGCGATGCGAGTCTTTGCTGTACCTGAGGCTTTTCAAACTGAAGAAGGAAAATGCTCTGAAGTACTCAAAGACGCTGACAGAGCACCTGAAGGTAAGTATGCAAAAGCACAAGGTCCGTTTCCTAGGAGACAGAATTTGTAGTCTCCCATCCCTACCTGAGAACTGCCCTCATGTTTATGCGAAACACACCAGGGGAGGAGCTACTGTTTGGGACCTTTCAAATAAGTTTGAGGTTTCTTCGAGTTTTTTTAATCTATGTGTATCTGATTGTAGAACTCTTATAGCCATGTGCAGCGGCTGTATTTACTTTTTAAATGATCTTTTGTTTTCGGCCGGGTACGGTGGCTCACGCCTGTGATCTCAGCACTTTGGGAGGCTAAGGCAGGCGGATCACGAGGTCAGGAGATTGAGACCATCTTGGCCAACATGGTGAAATCCCATCTCTACTAAATATACAAAAATTGGCCGGGCGCAGTGGCTCACGCTTGTAACCCCAGCACTTTGGGAGGCCGAGGCGGGCGGATCACGAGGTCAGAAGATGGAGACCATGGTGAAACCCCGTCTCTACTAAAAATACAAAAAATTAGCCG